>NC_086446.1:697850296-697940296 GCF_028390025.1 Pseudophryne corroboree
AATTGATGAGTTTGAGGAGCGAGGGCATTGTAACAACAACTAGTTTAATTTATGACCCGTCAATCGAGACAATGTTGTGATAAAATGTGATTCCACGGTCCGTTTCTTTCACCCGTTTCTCCTTTGGTTTTCTCCAAGGTACAAAGACACCCACCTGGAAGAAGAATTTGATGACCCTTTATACAGACCACTGATAAACTGTGTCACAGACACCTAATGAGCTTTTAGAGACTGTAATTTTCTATGGACACTTGAAGAGCTTTGCCTGCCACTTACAGCAAAGATACAGTAAAGAGACAAGACATCAGACAAGACATCAGACAAGACGTCGACAAGACACCCAAAGACGTCCACATACATAATCATACGACTGCATTTATAACGCATGTTACTTATCTTCATCTTTACTATCTTCAGGTAGTGACACACATAGTCGACAGGTAATATAGGCACATATATTAGCACTCACATATTCTCCCCCCTTCATGTATCATCAACTAATGTGCACCCCCATTTGTTGGAACTAAAAGCCGAAAAGAGCTCGGTAGAGTTTGTTAGCCCACTTACAGACCCTTGGTTTAGAACACGTACGGCACGATGATACATGACCCCTCAGACATGGATTTCATACACACATGCTTTTACTATCCCACTAGGTCATACATTTCCCACCTCCTCCTCTCCTCCCTACTCCCAATCATAATGAGGTATTTCATGGTAATATATATATTTTTCTGCTTGAATTGTTTAGAAAGTGGCAGTTATTGGTGACTGCCAAAGGGTGGACTGTCAAAGTCGAAAAATATCGTGATTCACAATGCCTTGTACTAACCCCAATGCACATGCCCGCTGCTCGTGCACCCACTCCCCCGTGCGTACGCATCCCCTCAGGTTGCGTAAGGGACGCTCCGACGTCTCCTGCGCATGGAGATGTGTATTTACGGCGGAGTTTGTGAGCGTCTAGCGAGCGACTCGATCGCAACATATTTAACCTAAATAGTGTGTTTTATAGATAGTATTTCCCTTAACAATGTCAGCAAGTATGTTTAGTGTAAACGGTTCTTGGACAGAGAGATTCCTCTTTGCATGATATGAAGGGTCAGACAAAGGTAGAACGGTGGTGTCTAGTATCCAGTTGTAGAGTATTTTAATAGTAACATTTCAGTGTTGGTTAGGAAGAGATTGTTCGCTCCTGCGTATAGTTATGTTTAAAAGTAATTTAGAGACATTTACTGTATTTGCTGTTCATTACTCATGCGGCTGGAATCCTGAGGATACCTCCCACCTGAGCAGTTGGAAATAGACACAGCCCACCTGTTCGAACCCACCTATGACCTTTTGTTATAATGCAGAGACACATTCCTGTGTCCAATGAACTTTTAGATTATAGGGACCATTGTATTGTTACTGTATGTTGTGTATATAAAGGCCACCATTGCTGGACCAGCACTCACTCTCTCTACAAAGGTTTTCACACTGAAGGCTGAGGGCTGGTCCAGGACGCGCTTGCGAATCATTCCCACGTGTGTAAGTTTCTCTGTAGCCATTTTGTTATTCTCTATGTACGCCATTCGTTCTCATTTTGTTATCCTTTAAGTGTTTGCCATTTTATTCTCTTTGTGTTTGTGCTGTTTGCGATCGTTCGCTATTGTTCCCATTTATTTCTTGTTATTCTGTTTAGATATTGATGTTAGGTCTGTAGTGTATAAGCTGTAACTGTTTTTCCCCTTTTTATACTAAAGAATCTTCTACGAAGGTGTTGGAACCTTACCAGGTCTTGTGTGTTTCACCAGTTATTGTATAGGGTTTCTGAGCGTCTCAATCGCTCAAACAGCTTTCATATTATCAAGGTCAATAAGTGTTACATTGTGGTAATATTACAGTACTAGGTTTACAGTATAAGCATACCCTTACAGTGTGTTGTTAACAAGGTTTACTGTGTGTCATTCAGTGAGCATCAGCGCCGCTCGTGTCTCACTCTCACGGCACAGCGTCCTCTACGCCAACAGCGTAGCAGTATGGTACTCGGGCCGCCTATAGCGTGCTCGATACTAAGCGTAAGCCCGTGAGCGTACGTGCCGCTCGTGCGTCACGCCCACGGCTTAGCGTCTGCTACGCTAAGTGCGTACCCTTACGGTACTCCGTGCGCCAATTGCGTACTTAGTCCATGATAACTATATAGCTTATGTTCATAGGTAATATTTGACTTTATCACACTGACAGTGACACCTACTCATATTTTGTCCGCAGCAGGGTGTGATGCGCTATTATGCAAATTTCTACACTGGCTCCCCATGTCCTTTAGAATACAATTAACATTATTTCCCTTCACCTACAAGGCCCTCAATAACAACTGCTCTTCATACCGTTATACCCTTACCTCAAAATAAGATCGATCTCTGACATGTGTTGTGCCTTGATGTCTATAACCACCTCAGCAGCATGAGGAGTCGGATGGAGGCCGGGTCCCGCCGCGGTATTGGGAACGGGGTGGAGAGCGGTGCAGCGTGGCGGGGGATGGGGGGAGAGAGAGAGAGCGCGTCCTGACGCGCGTACAGGGAGGAGGGGGCGTGGTCAGAACAGAGGCCGCTGTATGCGCGTCAGGATGCTCTCTCTCTCTCCCCTTCCCCGGCCGCCCTGCACCGCTCTCCACCCCGTTCCCAACACCGCGGCGGGACCCGGCCTTCATCCCGGTGCCGGTATGTGTAGGAGGGGCGTTCGCCCTAATCGCCCCCCCGCTAAATCCGCCACTGTGCCCAGAGGAGACTGGGTGCATTACAGGGAGCTCTCCTGAGTTTCCTCAAAGTAAGAATTTTTGTTAGGTTTTTTATTTTCAGGGAGTCTGCTGGCAACAGGCTCCCTGCAGCGAGGGACTGAGGGGAGAGAAGCAGACCTACTTAAATGCTAGGCTGTGCTTCTTAGGCTACTGGACACCATTATCTCCAGAGGGAGTCGGAACGCAGGTCTCTCCTAGCTGTTCGTCCCGGAGCCGCGCCGCCGTCCTCCTCACAGAGCCGGAAGATAGAAGCCGGGTGAGTATGAGAAGATAAGAAGACTTCAGAGGCGGCAGAAGACTTCAGATCTTCCCTGAGGTAACGCTGCGCGCCATTGCTTCCACACAAAAACACACGGCAGGCACTGTAAAGGTGCAGGGCGCAGGGGGGGCGCCCTGGGCAGCAATTTAAACCTCTGGGACTGGCAAAATAAGTATATATATATAGGCTCTGCACTGTATAATGAAGATCCTCCGCCAGTTTTCAAAAGGAATCAAGCGGGACCGATGCCCGCCGCTGAGGGGGCGGAGCTTGATCCCTCAGCACTCACCAGCGCCATTTTCTCCACAGCACACCGCTGAGAAGCTGGCTCCCCGGACTCTTCCCTGCTGAACACGGTGACAGAGGGTTTTATAGAAGGGGGGGGGCACATAATTTGGCGCAGTGAATATATATATATAATAAAAGCGCTATCTGGGTATTTTTTCCAGGGTCATTGGCGCTGGGTGTGTGCTGGCATACTCTCTCTCTGTCTCTCCTAAGGGCCTTGTGGGGGAACTGTCTCCAGATAGAGAATTCCCTGAGTGTGTTGGGGTTCGCGTGTCGGCATGTCTGAAGCGGAAGGCTCTTCTAGGGAGGAGATGGAGTAAATGAGTGTGGTGTCTCTGTCGGCAACGCCGACACCTGACTTGTTGGATATGTGGAATGTTTTAAATGCAAATGTGAATTTATTACACAAAAGGTTGGAGAAAGCAGAGTCCAGGGAATGTACAGGGAGTCAAGCCCTGCCTTTCACTATGTCGCAGGGACCTTCTGGGTCTCAAAAGCACCCACTATCCCAAGTAGTAGACACTGATACCGACACGGATTCTGACTCCAGTATCGACTACGATAATGCAAAGTTACAGCCAAAATTGTCTAAAAGTATTCATTATATGATTATTGCAATAAAAGATGTGTTGCATATCACAGATGACCCCTCTGTCCCTGACACGAGGGTGCGCATGTATAAGGAAAAGAAACCTGAGGTAACCTTTCCCCCATCTCATGAGCTGAACGAGTTATTTGAAAAGGCTTGGGAATCTCCAGACAAAAAACTGCAGATTCCCAAAAGGATTCTTATGGCGTATCCTTTCCCGGCTAAGGACAGGATACGGTGGGAATCCTCCCCAAGGGTGGACAAAGCGTTGACACGCTTATCCAAAAAGGTAGCGCTGCCATCTCAAGATACGGCAACCCTCAAGGATCCTGATGATCGCAGGCAGGAGACTACCTTGAAGTCTATTTACACACATACTGGTACCTTACTAGGACCGGCGATAGCGTCGGCTTGGGTTTGTAGCGCTGTAGCAGCGTGGACAGATACCTTATCTGCTGATATAGATACGCTGGATAAGGAAACCGTTTTATTGACCCTGGGTCATATTAAAGATGCTGTCCTATATATGAGAGATGCTCAGAGAGACGTTGGCCTACTGGGTTCCAGAGCCAATGCTATGGCGATTTCTGCTAGATGAGCCCTATGGACCCGACAATGGACGGGCGATGCCGACTCGAAGAGGCATATGGAGGTTTTACCTTACAAGGGTGAGGAATTGTTTGGGGAAGGTCTTACGGACCTAGTTTTCACAGCTACGGCAGGTAAATCAGCTTTTTTGCCTTATGTTTCCTCACAGCCTAAGAAAACGCCACATTATCAGATGCAGTCCTTTCGGTCGCATAAACTCAAGAGAGTGCAGGGATCTTCCTTTCTTGCCAGAGGTAAGGGCAGGGGGAAAAAGCTGCCAACCACAGCTAATTCCCAGGAGCAGAAGTCCTTCCCGGCCTCTACAAAATCCACCGCATGATGCTGGGGCTTCGCTGAGGGAGTCCGCCCCAGTGGGGGCACGTCTTCGACTTTTCAGCCACGTCTGGGTTCACTCACAGGTGGATCCCTGGGCAATAGAAATTGTTTCCCAGGGTTACAAGCTGGAATTCGAAGAGGTGCCTCCTCGCTGGTTTTTCAAATCGGCCCTACCGGCCTCTCCCCCAGAGAGGCAGATAGTTTTAAATGCAATTCAAAAATTGTGTCTTCAACAAGTGGTGGTCAAGGTTCCCCTGCTTCAGCAGGGGATGGGGTATTACTCAACCCTGTTTGTGGTCCCGAAACCGGACGGTTCGGTCAGACCCATTTTAAATTTAAAATCCTTAAACCTATACTTAAAAAGGTTCAAGTTCAAGATGGAATCGCTCAGGGCGGTCATAGCCAGCCTGGAAGGGGGGATTATATAGTGTCCCTAGACATAAAGGATGCATACCTTCATGTCCCCATATATCCGCCTCATCAGGCGTTCCTGAGATTTGATGTACAGGATTGTCATTACCAATTTCAGACGTTGCCGTTTGGGCTTTCCACGGCCCCGAGGATTTTCACCAAGGTAATGGCGGAAATGATGGTGCTCCTGCGCAAGCAGGGTGTCACAATTATCCCGTACTTGGACGATCTCCTGATAAAAGCGAGATCAAGAGAGCAGTTACTGAACAGCGTATCGCTTTCCCTGAGTGTGTTGCAGCAGCATGGCTGGATTCTCAATATCCCGAAGTCACAGTTGGTTCCGACGACCCGTTTGCCTTTCTTAGGCATGATTCTCGATACGGACCAGAAAAGGGTTTATCTCCCGATGGAAAAGGCCCAAGAACTCCTGAATTTGGTCAGGGACTTCTTGAAGCCAAAAAGGGTGTCGGTGCATCACTGCACTCGAGTTCTGGGAAAGATGGTGGCGTCTTACGAGGCCATTCCGTTCGGCAGGTTCCATGCGAGGACTTTTCAGTGGGACCTTCTGGATAAGTGGTCCGGGTCACATCTACAGATTCATCAGATGATCAGCCTGTCCCCCAGGGCCAGGGTGTCTCTCCTGTGTTGGCTGCAAAGTGCTCACCTTCTAGAGGGTCGCAGGTTCGGCATTCAGGACAGGGTTCTGAAAACCACGGACGCGAGCCTCCGAGGTTGGGGAGCAGTCACACAGGGAAGAAACTTCCAAGGTCTTTGGTCAAGCCAGGAGGCTTGTCTTCACATCAACGTACTGGAATTAAGGGCCATATACAACGGCCTTCGTCAAGCGGAGACTTTGCTTCGCGACCTACCGGTTCTGATTCAGTCAGACAACATCATCGCAGTGGCTCATGTAAACCGCCAAGGCGGAACAAAGAGCAGAGTGGCAATGGCAGAAGCCACCAGGATTCTTCGCTGGGCGGAAAATCATGTAAGCGCTCTGACAGCAGTCTTCATTCCGGGAGTGGACAACTGGGAAGCAGACTTCCTCAGCAGACACGATCTACATCCAGGAGAGTGGGGACTTCATCAGGAAGTCTTCGCAGAGATTGCAAGTCAGTGGGGACTGCCTCAGATAGACATGATGGCGTCACGCCTCAACAAAAAGCTACCGAGGTATTGCGCCAGGTCAAGGGACCCTCAGGCGGAGGCAGTGGATGCCCTGGTGACACAGTGGATGTTCCAGTCGGTCTATGTGTTTCCTCCTCTTCCTCTCATCTCCAAGATATTGAGAATCATAAGACGAAGAGGAATACAGACAATTCTCATTGTTCCAGATTGGCCTCGAAGGGCCTGGTATCCGGATCTGCAGGAAATGCTCACAGAAGATCCGTGGCCTCTTCCTCTCAGAGAGGACCTGTTACAACAGGGGCCCTGTCTGTTACAAGACTTACCGCGGCTGCGTTTGACGGCATGGCGGTTGAACGTCGGATCCTAGCGGAAAAGGGCATTCCGGATGAGGTCATTCCTACTCTGATAAAGGCTAGGAAGGACGTGACAGCAAAACATTATCACCGTATTTGGAGGAAGTATGTCTCTTGGTGTGAGTCCAGGAATGCTCCTCCGGAAGAATTCCATCTGGGCCGTTTCCTTCACTTCCTACAGACTGGAGTGAATTTGGGCCTAAAATTAGGCTCCATTAAGGTTCAGATTTTGGCCCTATCCATTTTCTTTCAGAAGGAATTGGCTTCTCTTCCGGAAGTACAGACTTTTGTGAAGGGAGTGCTGCATATCCAGCCTCCTTTTGTACCTCCAGTGGCACCCTGGGACCTTAACGTGGTGTTGCGGTTTCTTAAGTCTCACTGGTTTGAGCCTCTTAAAACGGTGGAATTAAAGTATCTCACTTGGAAAGTGGTCATGTTGTTGGCCTTGGCATCGGCAAGGCGAGTGTCGGAATTGGCGGCTTTATCTCACAAAAGCCCCTATCTGGTTTTCCATGTGGATAGAGCAGAGTTGCGGACTCGTCCTCAATTTTTGCCCAAGGTGGTTTCATTTTTTCATATGAACCAACCTATTGTGGTGCCTGTGGCTACGCGGGACCTGGAGGATTCCGAGACCCTTGATGTGGTCAGGGCATTGAAAATTTATGTAGCCAAAACGGCTCGGGTGAGAAAAATAGAGGCTCTGTTTGTCCTGTATGCAGCCAACAAGGTTGGCGCGCCTGCTTCTAAGCAGACTATTGCTCGCTGGATTTGTAACACGATTCAGCAGGCTCATTCTACGGCTGGATTGCCGGTACCAAATTCGGTAAAGGCCAATTCCACTAGGAAGGTGGGCTCTTCTTGGGCGGCTGCCCGAGTTGTCTCGGCATTACAGCTTTGCCGAGCAGCGACTTGGTTGGGTTCAAACACCTTTGCAAAGTTCTATAAGTTTAATACCCTGGCTGATGAGGACCTCATGTTTGCTCAATCGGTGCTGCAGAGTCATCCGCACTCTCCCGCCCGTTTTGGAGCTTTGGTATAATCGTCATGGTCCTTACGGAGTCCCCAGCATCCTCTAGGACGTAAGAGAAAATAAGATTTTAAACCTACCTGTAAATCTTTTTCTCCTAGTCCGTAGAGGATGCTGGGCGCTCATCCCAGTGCGGACTACCTTCTGGAAGACTTGTATATAGTTTCTGCTTACATAAGGGTTATGTTACAGTTTTGATCAGTCTCGGGCTGATGCTGTTTTGTTTCATACTGTTGACTGGTTCGTATATTCCATGTTATACGGTGTGGATGGTGTGGGCTGGTATGAATCTTGCCCTTGGATTAACAAAAATCCTTTCCTCGTACTGTCCGTCTCCTCTGGGCAGTTTCTTTAACTGAGGTCTGGAGGAGGGACATAGAGGGAGGAGCCAGTGCACACCCATATCTAAAGTTCTTTTTAGTGCCCATGTCTCCTGCGGAGCCCGTCTATTCCCCATGGTCCTTACGGAGTCCCCAGCATCCTATACGGACTAGGAGAAAAAGATTTACCGGTAGGTTTAAAATCTTATTTTCTAAATCAGTCCTTCATGGTTTATTTTGCTGTATTTCTACCTGGATGATTCTAATGGTTAACTCTGGTTTCCCTCAAAAAAACAGACTGCATAATTAAAAAAAAAAAAAAATAGACCACATAGGGGTGTATTCAATTAATCCGACAAGTCGGTAAAACTGCATTTTCCGACTTTTATAGGTTGAATCTGGATTCGACCTATTCAAATCTGTTACCGTTTTTCTGACTTGTCGAATACCACGTGGATCGGCGGATTAG
The DNA here is from genome assembly GCF_028390025.1 of Pseudophryne corroboree. Taxonomy (NCBI): domain Eukaryota; kingdom Metazoa; phylum Chordata; class Amphibia; order Anura; family Myobatrachidae; genus Pseudophryne; species Pseudophryne corroboree. The sequence continues at coordinate 697,858,841 of NC_086446.1, forward strand.
CTGCGGATCCAGAGATTTTGTTGGATTTGCGGGCATTTCCGACAGGTTTTTAGCCCATTGTTGACAATGCCAATTCAACTTAAAAAAAAAAGTTGGATCGGCATTGTCGGAAACAGACAGAAACCTGTCGGAAATGCCCGCAAATTGAATAGTGAAGTGTCGGCTCCTCTCCGTTGGAGAGGATCAGACACTAATTGAATATACCCCATAGTATATTATGGTGGAAGGCAGTGGCGTAAGTTCGAGCAAGTGGCCCGGAGGCAGGATAAATATTGGTGCCCCCCCCCATAAATTTAGATAAATATATGTGTATATGTATATGTATTAGAACCCACGCCCTGTTACACAGTCAGCAGATACTTTAATGATAGAGGTATTTGCTCCTGTACAGTAAGTATGAGAATTTTAACTATATGAAGTTACGTGTATTTGTCAGAGAAGTAACTTCATATAGTTAGATTTCTCATATTTCCTATACAGGAACAAACAGTGCATCCTGTGTAATAGGCTGTGGTTTCTAATCCTGGGTATGACACTTGTAAAATGTGCATCTACAGTATAATAAAAAGGGTGTGACGTGTAAGGTGCAGGGACCAGTGATGAAGTTGGCCACTGAAGAGATAGTGGCAACTATCAATTAATTTAATTCAATAGTGTCACAGAATGGGAGGAGAGGTGCCCCCCTTCAGAGTAGGAGCCAGGCGGCAGATGACTCCGTTGCCTCCCACAGTTACGCCTCTGGTGGAAGGGCATTCTTGATCTGCGGCACACAGGTAATAAGAGGCCTACACGAGATTTAAGACATGCCTCTGTGAATTTTAGTCATCCTGTTGTTCTTGATCAATGTCTTCACTGGTACAGATATTAAGTTTATTCTATAAATGATGTGAAAATATATGTAGTGTAAACCTCTTTATATAAAGAGTATTTTTAGACTTGCCCATATATTCAATAATAACAGACTGTGGAACTAGATTGACACTCGTCACAAATTTGTGCTTTAGGCTAGGTGACCTTATTTAAAATCAAAGGCAAAAGATATTTATGGGTATTTATGTTAAAGCTGAGCTTCAACTAAGCCCTCTCATGACATGAAAAATGTCCATGCAGCCATGAGAATACTACTCATTATCTATAGAGTATTACCCTTCCAATCAGCATATATACAAGAACTTTAAGATATGAATTCTGGGTAATCACTCTATTTTCATGTATGGGGACTCCACCGTGGCTATCCAATTCCCAAGAGAAAAACCACCTCCTCCTCCTCCACAATTGAAGAAATAAAAGTTTACAATGGTGCCCATTTGCATGGGTCACTTATCTGGTCTTACACTAGGTGTCTGTGATATATACTGTAGTGTGGCTCACAGGTTTCTCAGTGTTCAAGCACCTTCCATATTGGCTATGTACCTGGCCAGTAACTAGGTGTGCGTGGAGGTGGCACTTGCCAATTATCTGTTTCAATTACTTTAACTTTTAGCTTTCCCCCTCTTTGAAGCCCAGCAGTTCCTGACCACCCAGCTCCTACCATGATCCCTTTTGTTGATAATACCTAATGAAAGGGGAAACCAGTGTTTTCAGATGGAAACATTGATAACTACAAGTCACTGACTTGTATTCAACCTGTGTAAAATGTTTAAATGTACAGTAAATTGGGTGAAAGATTATGCAAAGTTGTAAGTTATACAAGATTCCCAAACTTATTCTAATCATTTGTCAGTTCCTGTGAAAAGCCAGCACTTCAATTCATGCCTTCTACCGTGTGTATTCTGTAGGTATCCTGTTTTATCAATGATACCTATTAGGAGATTTTTTAGGTATATTATTCTTTGGGCACAAAGGAAAAGGTTTTTTCTGAACCGTTCGCCTGTGTGGCGCAATGCTGCCCGTCCACTACAAATGCCAAAGTAAAAATCACCAATTTTACAGAAGTAATATACAATACAAAATATGGGGTGGTATCTGTCTATGTACAGGGCGCATAAGAAATATTTGTTACATAAAATACATCCCTTTTATTATTGAGGAGAAGATGTATCCTTCGTATGACAACTTGAGAGTTTCTCTGATTTGTTCTTCCTCCTCTCGTAGAACCATACAGAATTCCCAGTGTTCATAAAAAACAAAAGTAAAAGAAAAAATGTGTAGGACAGTTTTGCACCAATCTAATTATTTCCACAACTCAGGAAGTAGAAAGGGCGTACCCCACTCACACAGAAACAAGTGAGTGGAAACCCATAAAGGTATCTTTCAATGAATAGATTTCTTTAAAGTATTGAAATCTAAATCTCAGGAGCGTACCCAAGACTCACAATGGTGAAATGATGATAAATCACATAAAGGTATCTTTAAATTCTTTAAGATCTGTCAGATGCGTACCCCAACTTACACAATTTGCAGTTGGGACATATACATAAAGGTATCTTTTGGATTTTCTACCATCAAGAAAAATGCGTACCACAACTCACTGGATATATAGATATTCGACTCCTATCACGGTATCTTTATCCATGGTCACAGGAAATTATCCCACACAGGATACACAAAAAAAAACAGGAAAGGATTCCTCTTTGTTTAATTAAAACGGAGGATTTATTTCCGAAATACATCAAAAAAAACAAAACATTTTTTTCTTAAAAAGTGATGATGAACAGCAGAATAAAAAAGCAGAATAAAAATGGATCCAACTTTGATCGTCCAAGGCTACTCACAGTACTGTTTGTTCAACGCGTTTCGGTCTTTAGCAGGACCTTTATCAAGAACTGCCTGTACTGTGGGGAGTCCGGATATTTATAATACAAACATCCAATCAGTGAGCAGCAGGAAATTGCATCGTTAATTAATTGCATAATTCCATTTCTTTAAAACATGATCAAATTATATAAATATTTAAACAAAATGTTAATGTGGGTTCCCTCTACATCAACCATGATGATGGTGTAGAGGCGATCACTCATTTCCTTGAGGGGTCGGATTATACTAAGGACTTTAAGGAGATGGTGATAGAAGGTATAAGATTTATTCTTAACATAACGTTTTTCTTTTTCAGGATCAGTTTTTTATTCAAAAAACTGGAATGGCTATGGGCACCAGATTTGCTCCTAGTTACGTGAATTTGTTCCTAGGACTGTGGGAACTGAATACGATCTGGTCCAACAATCCATATGGAGCGAATCTGGTGTCCTATGTCCGTTACATAGACGACATATTCTTCCTTTGGAGGGGGGATGTCGCTATGCTTGATACTTTCTATACTTTATTAAACACAAACAACAAGAATATTGTTTTGATGTTTGAAAAAAGTACAGAGACTATACATTTTTTGGATATAACAGTTTATGTGAAAGAGGGTCAATTACACACAAAAACTTATTCAAAACCCACTGATTCGGGATCATACATATCGGCCAGCAGTTGTCATCATAACAACTGGCTGGATTCAATTCCAATGAGCCAATTAAAAAGGATAAAGAGAAACTGTACGGAACTTGATGTTTTTGAGTCCCAGGCAAAAGAAATGAGTGAGAAATTTACTGCATGTGGATATAGTAAGAATACGGTTGAAAGAGCTTTAATGGAAGCCAAAACCACTGACCGTAGAGATCTGCTAGATATAAGATCAGGAAAAAATAAGAAGAGTAAGAGAAATGTATATGAATGGGCATTAATTACTGAATTTAACCAACAACACAGGGAAATAGAAAATATCTTAAAAAAGCATTGGGATCTGGTGAGAAAGGATCCGGTCATTGGACCTCTGGTTCCCCTTAAACCCATTCATATTTACCGGAAAGCCCCAAACCTAAAAAATAAGTTAGTTTCCAGTATGTTGCCCTCCACTAAAACCACATCTAGAATAGCCTCGAAAGGCTTTTACATATGTGGGAACAGCATTGGATGCAGATCCATTAAAAGTGAAGGTAAAAGCAAAATTGAGAACATTAAAATAAATGGAAAAAATCATGTTATCAAAGACTTCATAACATGCGACAGCAAAAATGTAATTTATGCCATCAAGTGCAGTTGTAACCTATTTTATATAGGGCGCACCAGCAGGGCACTAAAAGTTTGCCTTGGTGAGCATGTTAGAAATATAAAAAAAGGGTCTAACTACCCATTCGCTTTCTGCTCACTTTCAGTCAAAACATAACTGCTCTATTATTGATGTGACGGGGTTTTATGGAATTAAACATGTTCAAGGAAATAAACGCAATAAAGATCTGGCTTCACAGCTTGCAAAATCTGAGATGCAATATATCTTTACCTATGGGACCTTGAATCTCCATGGTTTAAACTGTGATTTTGAACTTAAATGGTTTCTGTAAAAAAATGATTTTTTTCTGTATACCTGTTTTCTGCAAAACGGTGCGTGTGATTAATAATGACATCTATCTGTTTATTATGAACAATAACATCTGTCTATTTACTTTGCTTAATCATTAGTTTGACATCTGTGAATGAAAACTCCGGTGTTAGGGGAAAAGAAACTGTATAGAAGTCCGTGCAGTGACGTTATTGAACTACACATCCCATGATTCCCTTGAAAGAGAGTAGAACATGCGCAACTTCACTTCCGGTTACTTCATCGATGCGGAACTAAGATTATGGGACAAACGGAGGACATGAATCAGTGACCGCTATTGACTTCCGGCGGATTTCCTTGCAAGGCCATAAGAGTCCTGTAAATAAACTACATCCCCCACAAGCCTTAGCGATATTCCCTGATCGCGGGTGAAACCAAGGACTGTAATGTCTCCATATGTTTGCAATACCAAGTGTGCAGTTTGGGGATTTAAAGGTCTCCCGTTTGGTCTATTTATTATCTAATTTTTGTAACACTGGTAACTTTTGTGTATTCATTGGCAGCTGCAATTTCCGGTGGAACTCCTTATATGGTCATTGGAGCTTGGCTCTTTTCCCTACATTTCCCACAATTCTCAGCGTTTTTTTTGCAATCGTGGGCCAAACAGAGTTTTGGGGCTTCATATTTTACTTGGTATACTCTTAATGGGGTTCAATATAATGCAGGTTAATTTTGTTTAAATATTTATATAATTTGATCATGTTTTAAAGAAATGGAATTATGCAATTAATTAACGATGCAATTTCCTGCTGCTCACTGATTGGATGTTTGTATTATAAATATCCAGACTCCCCACAGTACAGGCAGTTCTTGATAAAGGTCCTGCTAAAGACCGAAACGCGTTTAACAAACAGTACTGTGAGTAGCCTTGGACGATCAAAGTTGGATCCATTTTTATTCTGCTTTTTTGTTCTGCTGTTCATCATCACTTTTTAAGAAAAAAATGTTTTTTTTTTTATGTATTTGGGAAATAAATCCTCCGTTTTAATTAAACAAAGAGGAATCCTTTCCTGTTTTTTTTGTGTATCCTGTGTGGGATAATTTCCTGTGACCGTGGATAAAGATACCGTGATAGGAGTCGAATATCTATATATCCAGTGAGTTGTGGTACGCATTTTTCTTGATGGTAGAAAATCCAAAAGATACCTTTATGTATATGTCCCAACTGCAAATTGTGTAAGTTGGGGTACGCATCTGACAGATCTTCTAGAATTTAAAGATACCTTTATGTGATTTATCATAATTTCACCATTGTGAGTCTTGGGTACGCTCCTGAGATTTAGATTTCAATACTTTAAAGAAATCTATTCATTGAAAGATACCTTTATGGGTTTCCACTCACTTGTTTCTGTGTGAGTGGGGTACGCCCTTTCTACTTCCTGAGTTGTGGAAATAATTAGATTGGTGCAAAACTGTCCTACACATTTTTTATTTTACTTTTGTTTTTTATGAACACTGGGATCACTGTATGGTTCTACGAGAGGAGGAAGAACAAATCAGAGAAACTCTCAAGTTGTCATACGAAGGATACATCTTCTCCTCAATAATAAAAGGGATGTATTTTATGTAACAAATATTTCTTATGCGCCCTGTACATAGACAGATACCACCCCATATTTTGTATTGTATATTACTTCTGTAAAGTTGGTGATTTTTACTTTGGCATTTGTAGTGGACGGGCAGCATTGCGTCACACAGGCGAACGGTTCAGAAAAAAACTTTTCCTTTGTGCTCATTTGTATCACCTCTGAACGGTCCGCCCGATCGGCTGCATTTAGTCTTTTGTTTTTTTCATTCTGTTTTTCCCATTATGTTTGCTTTAAGAGAAGAACGTTTAAAGACCTTTGAAAAATTGTTTGGGGGTGAAAATGCCCCCCTAAATCTTGTTGATTTTGACCTCGATGAGATCATGAATAAATTAGAAAACACTCTCCTCAAGGAGAGCAAGGTATGGTGGGAGATTGCCACCCTGGAAAAATATCTTACCCATGACCTGATACCTCGAGGTCTAAAAATCAACAAAATTTCCTCCTTCAATACAGCCAACGAGGACTTTAAAAAAGAATGGGAATATACCATTAAAAGTTGCTCCCTAGCCCTAATTAAGTTGGTTATTAGAGAGAGGAAGAAGGAGCTCAGCAAATTAGATATGGAGATTGCTGAATATAAGTCTTTGGCATCTCCCTTTTCAGAATCAGAGGATTACAAATCCTTAGAAAGAGAGATTGAGGTTAAATTAAAATGAGCCCAGAAACAATTGATAGAAAAGAAATAAAAAAATTCAACAGGGATAAAGCCGAGCAAACTTCACAAGGGAATCAGGGGAATGAAACAAACGATACCCCTAGACATCCTCAGGATCCCCCTATCCGTCAGAATGAAATACTGCAGCCTAGAAAATCCCAAAGACGGAAATTAGTTTTTAATAGACCCACTGATAGAAATGAAAGAAAAGAAAGGAACAATAGACCATCGTCAAATTTTTTTAAACCTCGTGACTTTCATAAGGAGACAAATAGAAGGTTTAGGGAAGTCACACCCGAATGGAGGGGCCCCCCTCCAAGGGAACAAAGGGACAGATATGCCAATAGTGAGAGAACCCCCAGGTGAACAGAGAATCGATTCTCTCCACTAGGAAGAGCTGCCGATGTGGAACAACATTTTTTTAGAGAATCGACATTATCAAAACCGCCGTCGGTAACATTAAATAGGGCCCAGAGGGGTAAAAGAGGAGGGATTTCCAAACCCCACAGAGGGAAACGCAAAAGGAAACGTAGGTCAAAAAGGGGTAAGACCATTAGTGAGGATGGAGTTACGGCTCCTAATATAGGAAAGGAAACCAAAAGTGCTTGCACAACTAAAATTTTTAATCTAAGTTCACATGTATTATCCGATAGTGAAACATCTGTTCTACAGAAGGGTTTAAAATATGCCCCGACTAATTCCATTAATGCTTTTGAGATTTATTTAGATGTGCAACGGTACCTGAGAAAGCTCACAATTAAGAAGTTCTTTGCTAATCAAGAAGAAAGCATGGAAATAGGCACACCTACAGCCACCCCCTTCAAACCTAGATCAATATTCTATCCTAAGCACATTCAAGGCCCCCTCATTGAAAGTTTTGGCGCCATGGTTCTTGGGGATTTGGAAAAACTCCAGACCAAACCAAAGAAACCCCAAAATTTTACTTTCAAAGAAAGAAAGGCTCTACAGGAATTAAAAAAGCTTAAAGAAGTTGTGATCAAACCCTGATGTTTTTGAGTCCCAGGCAAAAGAAATGAGTGAGAAATTTACTGCATGTGGATATAGTAAGAATACGGTTGAAAGAGCTTTAATGGAAGCCAAAACCACTGACCGTAGAGATCTGCTAGATAGAAGATCAGGAAAAAATAAGAAGAGTAAGAAAAATGTATATGAATGGGCATTCATTACTGAATTTAACCAACAACACAGGGAAATAGAAAATATCTTAAGAAAGCATTGGGATCTGGTGAGGAAGGATTCGGTCATTGGACCTCCGGTTCCCCTTAAACCCATTCATATTTACCGGAAAAGCCCCAAACCTAAAAAATAAGTTAGTTTCCAGTATGTTGCCCTCCACTAAAACCACATCTAGAATAGCCTCGAAAGGCTTTTACAGATGTGGGAACTGCATTGGATGCAGATCCATTAAAAGTGAAGGTAAAAGCAAAATTGAGAACATTAAAATAAATGGAAAAAATTAGATTTTACTCACCGGTAAATCTATTTCTCGTAGTCCGTAGTGGATGCTGGGGACTCCGTAAGGACCATGGGGAATAGACGGGCTCCGCAGGAGACTGGGCACTCTAAAGAAAGATTTAGTACTACCTGGTGTGCACTGGCTCCTCCCTCTATGCCCCTCCTCCAGACCTCAGAAAAGGAAACTGTGCCCGGAAGAGCTGACATTACAAGGAAAGGATTTTGGAATCCAGGGTAAGACTCATACCAGCCACACCAATCACACCGTATAACTCATGATAAACTTATCCAGTTAACAGTATGAACAACAAACAAGCATCACTCAACTGATGCCACATAACATAACCCTTTAGTAAGCAATAACTTGTCAAAGTCAGAAAAATATCACGATGCACACTGCCATATTTGCACCTCATATGTGTCCCTGCTGCGCATGCGTGCGCTCTCCCGTGCGTGCGCATACTCGCTGTTGCGGGCACCCGCAGGCGCACGGTATGCGCATTTACGGTAGAGATTGTATGCGTCTAGCGGGCGACTCTTTCGTTACATATTTTCACCATATAATGTATTTTGTAGATTATGGTCCCTTTGATAGAATCTGAAAGTTTGGTTAATGTAGAATGTTCATGGACAGAGAAATCCCTCTTTGTTTGATACGAAGGGTCAGACAGGAGTAATACAGTGGTGTTTAGTATCCATCGGAAGAGTATTTAATTAGCAATATTCCGGTGTTGGTTTGAAGCGAATTAATCGCTCGTGCGAATAGTTATGGACATAAGAAGTTTATGTCCATTTACTATTATTTGCACTTACTTATCCATGCGGCGGGAAACCTAGTTTCCCACCCACCTGAGCAGTTGGAAATTGTCACAGCCCACCTGTATGAATCAACCTATGACCTTTTGTTATAATGCGAGGAGGAATTCCTGTGTCCAATGAACAATGAGATTGTAGGGACCATTGAATTGTATTGTGTGTGGGGCATAAATAGACAAGCCGATCACATCCAGCTCTCACTCTTCAATGGTTCTCATTGCTGATAATCGGGAGCTGGATGTCCAGAGGCGCATGCGATCGTTCCCCTTTGTGCGTAAGTTTTTCTCCGCAATCATATTGTTTTTCTTGTTATTGTGAGCCATATCTCTCTCTCTCTCTCTCCTCCTCTTTCTCTCTTATTTTCCTTTAAAACGTAATAGTATTGTATTGTATTTCCTGTGTAGTTATCTGGTTAGTTAGTCTATGTTATATTGTAGTGTATAACTTGTATTGTATTAATTCTTTTGCAAGTATAACATTCATAATATATATATAAGGCGTTGGACCCTAAGCCCAGGTATCTGTGTATTTCTTATAGTGTTAAGTATTTTCAGAGCGTCGGTGACGCTCGAACAGCTTTTAAGATAATCAGGCTACACAAGGTTGCATCTACACCCTATCTCTACACTAAGGTTTCACTGCATATTACATTGTTTGTGGTTTAGATATAAAGGTTTAACATTGTGAGCGTCAGCGCCGCTGGTGATCTCCTCGTGGTCCCGAGCGTCCGCTACGCTATAGCGAATCATTACGTTAGTCGGCAGCCAATAGCGTGCCTGCCTGTGATCTCTTGGCCGTGAGCGAACGTGACGCTTGAGCGTCTCGATTACGGCTAAGCGATTGTTACGCAACGTGCGTACCCTTACGGTACTCCATACGTGAATAGCGTACAGTGTTCTTAGACCTCATAAAGTGTTTTATATAAGATAAATATTTAGCTTTATCAATTGGCTGCTCGTCCTGTCCTTCACATATCTCTGCTAGGTAATTTCAGCAGACATTATCCATCAGCAAAGGGCGGGAGATCATATTCTTCGCAGTGCTGACGGGATAAGCGTCTGCTTCGCTTAGTAAAGGGTGCTGAGGGAATCCGGAACCGGAGGTAAGAACAACACGCTAGTGTCTTTTAAAACTGTTTATTTCTATCTTGCGTACGCACACACGCATATCTGCATTTCTTTTTCGTGTATTTTCATATATCACTCTCCTGTTTGCCATTTTATAAATTGATAAAACGTGCTAAGAGAGATTTGTCGCTATTTCATAGTTAAAGTGTAAAAGTAATGCATTAAGGGATAAAGTGTAAAGCACACACGCAGCTCTACCTAAAGGTACAAGGAGAGATTGGTGTGGGGTTCAGTAGAGGATCGAGGATCATCTACATTGATAAACGTGTACATTGTGTTACGGTGGACATTGGTTTTGTGTACACGTGTCTCTAACAAAGGGCTGAGACTCGCGTACGCAAAGGCCGACGCACGCAGCGTAAATTACGCAACGGAGCGTCTGGGTACGCCCACGTAACTCAAGTCACACGATAGTGTTGATTTTACAGGCGATAAGTAGCGCAACAGGTGATAAGTAGCGCAACAGGTGATAAGTAGCGCAACAGGCGATAAGTAGCGCAACAGGCGATAAGTAGCGCAAAACGCGATAAATAGCGCAAATCTATTTTAATATCCAAAATTTAAATTAACAGATCCTTCTCCAAATTCACAACACATCTGGTCTAAAGAAAAAAAAAATTCTGCGCAGAAATAGAAATAGAAACAAAAGTGTATATGTGGTGAGTGAGTGTTTGTTTTTACAATTTTGGGGATTGAACCACAGAAATCATCGAGTTCTCGTGAAGGTACATACGTATAAGTGACATACGTGGTGGCTAGGGAGGCATCTCTGGTTAAACATAAAATTTGAGCATTAGAGTGTAGCGGACCAGGAAGAAGTCCGCTATAGAGACAAGGCACAACACCAAGAAGGGTTGGTGCAACACCCATATAGGCCATAAAAGCTCAGGCTGAAGGAATTCGCAGCTGCTGAATGTCGATTCCACTGGTCGCTCCGTACATAAGATTAGTTGCTTATGTACTGAACGATTGTACCGCACGTAATTGTGTGCATTAGTTAGTAACCTGACCAGTACCATTTGTGTACGAACCCGGTCATAAACGCTATTTGTACATTCTAACGTGATTTGTGTAATTTTTTATTTTATCAAAAAGGGAAGTTCGCTGGTCACTCAGGAATTATCCGACAACCCCACCTTTAGTGGAAAGGGTTAGTGCTCTTCGGATCACACTCACATGTTCCAGTAAACTAAGGTTAATAGGGGCCCTGGGTCGAGTACGCCAGCACTATATCAGTGTGTGGGCATATTGGTCGGCGTGGGCGAGTGAGTGAGGTGTTCGGTAAACTTCACCGTCAACCTATCTTTGAATATTTTGGTTTTTTGTAAGGGTTCGCTGAAGACCCTGATATAAAGGTCAGAGGTAGAGCAAGCAACACCTGCAAATTATGGGGGCCAGTTGTTCAGGAAGGGGGCGATACACCTCGGTTCGGGTTGATTCTGTAAACCGACCAGTCGGGTCGGCAAGGTATGTAATGTGTGAAAAATACGGAAGACACACAGAAATTTTATGTGATGAATGGGAGAAAATGACTGTACATGACGGGGAGAAATTCCCAAGAGTAGGCAGCTTCAGCCCAGAAGTGTTGCAAAATTTAAGGAGAAGGATATGTCTCATTAAATCAGCAAAGAGACGAATCCAACATTATGATTATTTGCAGTTATGGCAACAGGAGGGTGAAATACAGAGAGGATTGGCTCAGGCGGCGGGATCTGGCCCTATCAGGAAACTGATAGCCACGGCCCCACCGCCATCATACATATCAGGAGAGAAATTGGTTGCGGAGAATGACGCATCAGGGGGTAACAAACAGGCACTTAGCAACTGTATAAATGTTAAGGATAATGTTAATAAGTTAACCCATGCAAGTATTAACCCGTGCAAGTTGTACCCTGTTTTGAACTTTCCCCAGGAGTGTGATCAAGAGGACGAATCGGCAACAATATCGGCGCTCTCTCTAGCAGCCACTATATCAGAAACGACAGTAGGCACGGCCCAACCCATAAGATTAGTAACAAAGCCCCCTAGCGGAGGGACAGGTGAGGTCGTATCAATGGGTAAGTACGGCACCATACACTATGCTGAAACCATTTCACCACAGACTGTAGAATCTACACAGAATGATGTTGTTAAACTTGCTCCCGTGAGGGTAATAGCAGTCCCAAATGGGAAAACGGACACTACAGGAGTCACTCCTATCAGGAACATTGCCATGTACAGCCCGTTTTCCCGAATGGAATTAAGAACCATAGTGTCTGAATTCCCTGATCCTAGAAAAGACTTAGTTGCTAGCCAAAAATACATCAGAGACCTAGGAAACACTTTAGAGCCCAATAACAAAGATTGGCAGATATTGCTGAGGGCTTGTTTACCCTCCAATGTCGACGCAGCTCAATTTTTAGCTGACTGTGGACTGGATCAGGATGTACCTCTTACAGATGTGTACAACAAAGACAATGTAAAAAGAATAAATTTACAGTTAAAGGAGTATTTCCCAGCTGTAGCCAAATGGAATAGAATTTTTTCCATTAAACAAAAAGAGTCAGAAACAGCTGCTGATTATTTTCACCGGGCATTATTAGAAATGGCAAAGTACACTGGCATAGAGGACATTAGGACCAATGCAAACCATCAAGAAGTAGCAGTATCTGTGCGAATGGATGGTTTAAAAGAGGCATTAAAGACCAGGGTACAGACCACACAACCATGTTGGCGAGGTCTGTCGGTGGCTACTTTGAGAGAGGCTGCTATTGATCATGACCGGAATATCACCAGACACAGGGAGTCACAAGGTGATAAGTTAATGTCAGTAAGTATACAGGCCCTGACCACAAAACAGCCTGTGTTTATATCACCAAACCCTGTGGGTAAGTCAAATGCGGTAACATGTTATTTTTGTCATAAACAGGGACACATAGCACGAGACTGTAGAGCGAAAAATTCGCAAAGATCATACCAACCCCCTAGACAACGACATGACACACGACATTGGGATCAGGGTCCGCAGAGACGGAGTTATGAGCCACATACAGGGGAAACAAAAAGATACCCCCCGAACAGAGACTGGCACGCCTCTGGTAGTTCCCAGCTAACTCCCTCACAAGTAGTTGCTGCCAGCGGGATTCAGGGAGGTCACCATACCCAATAGGGGTGTGGCCATACCTGTAATCTGCAGCCAGTAAAATTGATTGCAAATCTTGGAAGCGAACCCGAGATTGCAATAAATGTAGCTGGTAAATCATTAAACTTTCTTGTAGATACGGGGGCGGCCAAATCAGTGATAAATTCGACAGTGGGCATGAGAACCACTGGTAAGACAATTCCAGCCATAGGAGTAACGGGAGTAGTCCAGCACTACCCTGTTAGCAAACCAGCCGAGATTACAATAGGGCCTTTACATACCAAGCATTCCTTTTTGCTGGCTGCATCGGCACCGACTAATCTCCTGGGAAGAGATTTATTGTGTAAAATGGGGTGCGTCATTTATTGTACTCCTGAAGGTGTATTCTTGGACATACCTGAGAATCACGCTCAGGAAGTGCGAGACATGTTAGACTCCCCATCAAAATTAATGTCACATACCATTATGACAAATAGGACTCCATCCCAAGTAGAAGAAATGACATCCCAGATACCAGAGTCACTTTGGACTAAAGATGGACAGGACACTGGATTAATGGCGAACGTAGCTCCGGTAGTTGTACAAGTAAAAGATGGTAGGATAGCTCCAAAAATCCCACAGTACCCTCTGAAGCCAGAGGTGGAGTTAGGAGTGTATCCCGTAATAGAGCGCTTGCTACAACAGGGCATTCTGGTAAGAACGTCCAGCACTGCCAATAGTCCCATCTTCCCTGTTAAAAAGAGTGGGGGGAGGGGTTACCGGCTAGTGCAGGATCTAAGGGGGATTAACAAAATAGTTGAGAGTCAGTTCCCCGTAGTGCCAAATCCAGCTGTCATCCTTATGCAAATCCCTCCCACTGCGAAATTTTTCACTGTTATTGACCTCTGCTCCGCTTTCTTTTCGGTACCTCTGCACCCTGACAGCCAATACTTGTTTGCATTCACATACAGAGGAGTCCAATACACATGGACTCGATTACCACAAGGATTCATAGACAGTCCAAGTATATTTTCCCAGGCTTTGCATGATTGTTTACAGTCTTTCCAACCAGAGAGTGGATCAGTATTAATACAGTACGTGGATGATCTACTACTGTGTTCTGATTCAGTGGAAGCATCCCTGAAGGATACGAAACAGCTCCTGTTTCATCTTTCAGACACAGGACACAAGGTTTCCAAAGACAAGTTGCAATTATGCCAAACTAAAGTAAAATATTTGGGACACTGTCTAACACAAGGACTGAGACACCTGAACGCTGATAGAATTCAAGCAATTAGAGACATGACTCTGCCACAAACCCAGCAACAGATCAGAACATTTTTAGGAATGTGTGGGTATTGCCGTAACTGGATCCCAGGATTTTCCATTCTGGCGTTACCTTTGCAGGAGATGGTCTCCTCAAACAAACCTGATCGGATTTCGCATACAGACGAGTCCGAGATGGCATTTGAGAGACTTAAACAGTGCCTAACGCAGGCACCAGCATTAGGTATGCCAGACTATGGGAAACCCTTTGAACTGTACGGAACAGAAAGTGCTGGTTGCGCGGCAGGCGTCTTAACCCAAAAGCACGGTGATGCCAGCAGGCCAGTAGCATACTATAGCGCTCAGCTAGATACGGTAGCGCGATCCCTCCCCACATGCTTGCGAAGCGTTGCTGCGATAGCATTGCTAGTAACAAAAAGCGAAGATGTAGTGCTAGGTCACAACCTCACAATTCATACACCACATGCAGTGTCAGCCTTGCTAAATTCTGCCCAAACCAGGCACGTCTCATCAGCGCGGTTTACAAGATGGGAATTGGCACTAATGGCCCCCGTAAACATCACCATAAGGAGATGCAGTGCATTAAATCCTGCAACATATCTCCCAGGTGTGCCTGGACAGGCACAAAGGGTGGAGGATGAGAGTGGTGGGGAAGGAGAATTTAATACAAAGGAAGACGCACATGATTGTATGGAATATTTGACCCAAAATTTTACCGCAAGGCCTGACATCAGTGACAACCCACTGGAAGATGTAGATCTAACTTTCTACACGGACAGTAGTTGTCACAGACAGTCAGACTCGGGAGACTTGTGTACTGGATACGCAGTCGTAGATGACCAAGGCACCATAGAAGCAGAACCGCTAGGCCCACCTCACTCAGCCCAGGTTGCTGAACTGGTCGCCCTAACCAGAGCATGTGAATTGGCTAAGGGCAAATCAGCCAATATCTACACCGACTCTAGATACGCATTCGGGTAGTCCATGATTTCGGAGCCCTATGGCGCCTCAGAAATTTCATGACGGCAGCTGGTACACCGATAGCGCATGCAGCTCACATCAAAAGGCTTCTAACAGCGATACAGGAACCCGACAGAGTGGCTGTTATCAAGTGTAAAGCACACACATATAGCCAAGACCCAGTATCACTTGGTAACAGCCGAGCAGACGAAGCAGCTAAGTTAGCAGCTGGTACCCCCAGACAGACAGACACCACACAACTGATGGTATTTAATACCATCAACACACAGAAGTTGTGTGAAATGCAAAATTTGTGTTCCACACAGGAAAAGGCAGTCTGGAAGGCAAAGGGATATGGCCAGGAGTCCTCAGGACTCTGGACGGATGGACATGGTAAACCGGTGGCCCCCAGAGCATATCTTCCATGTTTAGCTGAGGCAGCTCACGGGCTGACTCATCTGGGCAAGGAAGGAATGTGCAAGTTGGTAAGAGCATATTGGTGCGCCCCAGGATTTTCATCTCATGCAAGTAAGAGAGCAATGTCATGCCTTACATGCTTGAGAAAGAATATCGGAAAGGCAATACCAACAGAACCATCTCATATCCCACCTACAGGCGGTCCTTTTCAGGTAATACAGATTGACTTTATTAAATTACCCCCTTGTCGAAATTTGAAATATGTACTTGTTTGTATAGATGTGTTCTCAAATTGGGTCGAAGCATTTCCTGCGGCCACAAATACCGCTATGTTTACTGCTAAGAAAATTGTGCAGGAATTTGTATGTAGATATGGTATCCCTAGAATTATCGAAAGTGATAGGGGTACCCATTTTACAGGTGATGTCTTTCAAGGAATGTGTAAGTTGATGGGAATTGATAGCAAGCTACACACTCCATACCGTCCACAGGCGAGTGCGAAGGTGGAAAGAGTGAACAGCACTATTAAAAATAAACTGAGCAAAGTTATGGCAGAGACAGGATTGACATGGCCAGAAGCTTTACCCATTGTACTGTACAGCATCAGAACCACTCCCAGGTCCCCTCTTAATCTGTCTCCCTTTGAAATCTTGTTTGGTCGACAACCGCATGTTATGATTAACCCTCAGGATGATTTGAAGTGTAACAATGAAGTGACTGTAAAATACCTGATTAACATGAGTAAACAGCTAAGGAATCAAAATGATAATTTGAAGTTGGTGATTCCTGATTTACCAGATAGTAATTGTCATGACATTGAACCTGGGGATTATGTAACGATACGGAATTTTCTACGCTCAGGTTGCCTTATTGACAGATGGGAAGGACCATACCAAGTCTTATTGACTAGCACTACAGCCTTGAAGGTTGCCGAGAGAGAGACTTGGGTTCATTCGTCCCATTGTAAGAAGGTTGCTGATCCAGAGAGGTCCCGTGATAAGGAACAGACGGTAGAGGAAGTTGTATCACTGGAGTGTCTGTTCCGGGAGGACTGAGGCGGCACCTGAGCATTGAAAATCACAAGATCAAAAGCAGTTGTCGATTCCCTGTTCCCTTTTATTGTTTTTCTCCACTTCCCATCCCCTCTCCCTCAATCATTTTTTCCCCCTTCTCATTCTTCTCCGTTTCCTCCTATAAGATGGACTTGCCCCAAGAGACTGTGATCCGGATTTTCCTGTTGACCATGATGTTGACCAGAGCAGTCTGTTCCGGCGAGAGTACCATGGAGGTCGAGAAAGGTTCTGGAATGGGTTCTGATGACAGAGATGGAGGCGTAGTTTTCCAAGAGCAACCTAATCAACAAGTAAAGGCGAGTATCAGAAAACGATCCGATAACATTGACAATAGAAGGAATTGTGAAGGATTGTTAGCTGAAGAAAACTGTATCTGTAGGCTCTGTGACAATGTGGTTGAGGATGGGTGCATTAAGAAATGCCAATCCAGTTTTAATATCCACATGGACCGGCACCCCTTGAGTGACTATCACTCCTTAGTGGGTAGTGTGTTAAATCAAACAGATTGTTGGGTATGCTCTCAAGTACCTCAAGGTCATAGCAAATCAGGACTAGTACCATTTCCTTTAACGATAGGGGAGGTACTTGAGCTAAAGGGTGGGAGACCGGTGGACAGGAGGTTTAATATCTCCAGTCCTCCTAGTTTGAAGCTCCACCAATATCATGTGGATAGATCCCTAATATGTTTTAACATTACCAATCCCCGAAAGCCGGGAAATTGGGAAGTGTCATGGAGCAACCAAACCATGACCTTTTCATATAGGGCAGATAGAATGCCTACAGATACAGAGCTTATACGCCACATAGCCAGTAGAGAAAAATCTTTCCGGTATAGGTATACCCTAGGAAGTAGGATTACGAGAGTTGGAGAGGTATCACCAGGATACTGCGCACATATCGTACAAACTGATACGTGTACTAAACAGATGGGAGCATTAGGGTTAGGAGATTTCACATGGAAGATGTGTAATATGGTTATGTCCTACTCCGTCCCATATGTTCTCCCCGATGATGCATATTTCATATGCGGGAGGAAGGCGTATAAGTGGCTTGCCCCAAACTCTGAAGGATTGTGTTATATTGGAAAAGTACTGCCTGAAGTAATGACTGTATCACATGCCAAAATGAAAGATATACACCGTGTTGCCCAAGCTCCTTATACTCACACCCACTACGAGCACGTAGTTAAACGGCACCTGATAGAAAGAACAGAGCATCCGGCCTCTGACATGATCCATGAATCCACCGGGATTCAGTTTCTAATCGCGTTAGACATCACTCGCACCGCCAGAGGAGTGTTGAATTATAAATACATATCTGCGCTTGCAAATTTGTTAGATAATATCACTGAAATGTATGATGACACGTTTAGGTATACTGGAAGAGAACTTCAAGCTTATAAAACAGAACTGGTCCAGCATAGAATGGTTCTTAATTATCTCACAGCAGTGACAGGCGGATATTGCGTCACACTGGCAACGCAGTACGGCGTGAAATGCTGCACATATATAACGAATAGTACCGAGGACCCGGTCGAGGTCATAGACCAAAAGATGGATGATATTCTCCAATTGAAGTGGGAATTTCGCAGGAGACACAATCTCACTCTTGCTGCTGTAGGTAATAAGCTGACTGGTTGGGTGTCATGGTTGAACCCGCGAAATTGGTTCTCTGGTTTAGGAGAATGGGCTCAAGGAGTCATAATGGATGTAGGGAAGTTTCTCCTATGTATCTTAGGTGTTATCATAACGATTGGCTTGATATTTAGATGTGGTCAGGCTTTAATGAAGTGCAAACGTCGTACCAGGGTAATGAGTTTAAGGAGTGAGGAAATTGTAATTCCAATGGATTTGATTTATGACCCAAATGTAGAAACAATGATGTGATGAAAATGCGATTTCTACGGTCCGTTTCTTTCACCTGTTTTTCTGGTTTTTCCAAGGTAAAAAGACCCACTTTTGACGAGGAATTTGATGATCCTGTATACAGACAACTGATGGATTAAAGAAGAAGTTTTGACAACCTGATACACAGATTTTTGATGAAGAATGCCATAGACCCCCAGTTTCCCTAGAAATTTTAAAATTACGCTAGCCCAACACCTTTGTAAGCCTATGGACATTGACAAAGCTTTTTGCCCACACGCCTTTTGGCAAAAGCACAAAGAAGACTGCATTCAACAGACACCGAACAAGACTTCAACCGACAAATGTTCATTAACCTGACATAGAATACCACTGCATTTACCGTAATTATGTCTTTTCTTCATCTCTACAACCTTCAGGTAATTACACACATAGTCGATAGGGAATACAGGCACAGATATCAGCAATCACATATTCCCCCATTCATGTATCATTAACTAAAATGTGCTCCCCATTTTGTTGCAACCAAAATCCGAAAAGAGCTCGGTAAAGTTTGACAGCCCATCCACAGACCCGTACCACGGGATAAGAAGGAATTCGAATGTATACTTCGCAATACCTCGAAGCTTGATTTAAAACACGTACGGCACGATGATACATGACCCCCAAACACGGATTCATACACACATGCTTCTGCTATCTCACTAGGTCATATCCTCTTCACACCTTCTCCTCTCTCCTCCCTTACCCAACCATGGAAATGTATTAACCCCTGACATATATTTTTCTCGTTTTGAAATGTTTTAGGAAGTGGCAGTTATTGTTGACTGCCAAAGGGTGGACTGTCAAAGTCAGAAAAATATCACGATGCACACTGCCATATTTGCACCTCATATGTGTCCCTGCTGCGCATGCGTGCGCTCTCCCATGCGTGCGCATACTCGCTGTTGCGGGCACCCGCAGGCGCACGGTATGCGCATTTACGGTAGAGATTGTATGCGTCTAGCGGGCGACTTTTTCGTTACATATTTTCACCATATAATGTATTTTGTAGATTATGGTCCCTTTGATAGAATCTGAAAGTTTGGTTAATGTAGAATGTTCATGGACAGAGAAATCCCTCTTTGTTTGATACGAAGGGTCAGACAGGAGTAATACAGTGGTGTTTAGTATCCATCGGAAGAGTATTTAATTAGCAATATTCCGGTGTTGGTTTGAAGCGAATTAATCGCTCGTGCGAATAGTTATGGACATAAGAAGTTTATGTCCATTTACTATTATTTGCACTTACTTATCCATGCGGCGGGAAACCTAGTTTCCCACCCACCTGAGCAGTTGGAAATTGTCACAGCCCACCTGTATGAATCAACCTATGACCTTTTGTTATAATGCGAGGAGGAATTCCTGTGTCCAATGAACAATGAGATTGTAGGGACCATTGAATTGTATTGTGTGTGGGGCATAAATAGACAAGCCGATCACATCCAGCTCTCACTCTTCAACGGTTCTCATTGCTGATAATCGGGAGCTGGATGTCCAGAGGCGCATGCGATCGTTCCCCTTTGTGCGTAAGTTTTTCTCCGCAATCATATTGTTTTTCTTGTTATTGTGAGCCATATCTCTCTCTCTCTCTCTCCTCCTCTTTCTCTCTTATTTTCCTTTAAAACGTAATAGTATTGTATTGTATTTCCTGTGTAGTTATCTGGTTAGTTAGTCTATGTTATATTGTAGTGTATAACTTGTATTGTATTAATTCTTTTGCAAGTATAACATTCATAATATATATATAAGGCGTTGGACCCTAAGCCCAGGTATCTGTGTATTTCTTATAGTGTTAAGTATTTTCAGAGCGTCGGTGACGCTCGAACAGCTTTTAAGATAATCAGGCTACACAAGGTTGCATCTACACCCTATCTCTACACTAAGGTTTCACTGCATATTACATTGTTTGGGGTTTAGATATAAAGGTTTAACATTGTGAGCGTCAGCGCCGCTGGTGATCTCCTCGTGGTCCCGAGCGTCCGCTACGCTATAGCGAATCATTACGTTAGTCGGCAGCCAATAGCGTGCCTGCCTGTGATCTCTTGGCCGTGAGCGAACGTGACGCTTGAGCGTCTCGATTACGGCTAAGCGATTGTTACGCAACGTGCGTACCCTTACGGTACTCCATACGTGAATAGCGTACAGTGTTCTTAGACCTCATAAAGTGTTTTATATAAGATAAATATTTAGCTTTATCAATTGGCTGCTCGTCCTGTCCTTCACATATCTCTGCTAGGTAATTTCAGCAGACATTATCCATCAGCAAAGGGCGGGAGATCATATTCTTCGCAGTGCTGACGGGATAAGCGTCTGCTTCGCTTAGTAAAGGGTGCTGAGGGAATCCGGAACCGGAGGTAAGAACAACACGCTAGTGTCTTTTAAAACTGTTTATTTCTATCTTGCGTACGCACACACGCATATCTGCATTTCTTTTTCGTGTATTTTCATATATCACTCTCCTGTTTGCCATTTTATAAATTGATAAAACGTGCTAAGAGAGATTTGTCGCTATTTCATAGTTAAAGTGTAAAAGTAATGCATTAAGGGATAAAGTGTAAAGCACACACGCAGCTCTACCTAAAGGTACAAGGAGAGATTGGTGTGGGGTTCAGTAGAGGATCGAGGATCATCTACATTGATAAACGTGTACATTGTGTTACGGTGGACATTGGTTTTGTGTACACGTGTCTCTAACAAAGG
The DNA here is from genome assembly GCF_028390025.1 of Pseudophryne corroboree. Classification (NCBI taxonomy): domain Eukaryota; kingdom Metazoa; phylum Chordata; class Amphibia; order Anura; family Myobatrachidae; genus Pseudophryne; species Pseudophryne corroboree. The sequence goes on from NC_086446.1 coordinate 697,880,314, forward strand.
GCTGAGACTCGCGTACGCAAAGGCCGACGCACGCAGCGTAAATTACGCAACGGAGCGTCTGGGTACGCCCACGTAACTCAAGTCACACGATAGTGTTGATTTTACAGGCGATAAGTAGCGCAACAGGTGATAAGTAGCGCAACAGGTGATAAGTAGCGCAACAGGCGATAAGTAGCGCAACAGGCGATAAGTAGCGCAAAACGCGATAAATAGCGCAAATCTATTTTAATATCCAAAATTTAAATTAACAGATCCTTCTCCAAATTCACAACACATCTGGTCTAAAGAAAAAAAAAATTCTGCGCAGAAATAGAAATAGAAACAAAAGTGTATATGTGGTGAGTGAGTGTTTGTTTTTACAATTTTGGGGATTGAACCACAGAAATCATCGAGTTCTCGTGAAGGTACATACGTATAAGTGACATACGTGGTGGCTAGGGAGGCATCTCTGGTTAAACATAAAATTTGAGCATTAGAGTGTAGCGGACCAGGAAGAAGTCCGCTATAGAGACAAGGCACAACACCAAGAAGGGTTGGTGCAACACCCATATAGGCCATAAAAGCTCAGGCTGAAGGAATTCGCAGCTGCTGAATGTCGATTCCACTGGTCGCTCCGTACATAAGATTAGTTGCTTATGTACTGAACGATTGTACCGCACGTAATTGTGTGCATTAGTTAGTAACCTGACCAGTACCATTTGTGTACGAACCCGGTCATAAACGCTATTTGTACATTCTAACGTGATTTGTGTAATTTTTTATTTTATCAAAAAGGGAAGTTCGCTGGTCACTCAGGAATTATCCGACAACCCCACCTTTAGTGGAAAGGGTTAGTGCTCTTCGGATCACACTCACATGTTCCAGTAAACTAAGGTTAATAGGGGCCCTGGGTCGAGTACGCCAGCACTATATCAGTGTGTGGGCATATTGGTCGGCGTGGGCGAGTGAGTGAGGTGTTCGGTAAACTTCACCGTCAACCTATCTTTGAATATTTTGGTTTTTTGTAAGGGTTCGCTGAAGACCCTGATATAAAGGTCAGAGGTAGAGCAAGCAACACCTGCAAATTATGGGGGCCAGTTGTTCAGGAAGGGGGCGATACACCTCGGTTCGGGTTGATTCTGTAAACCGACCAGTCGGGTCGGCAAGGTATGTAATGTGTGAAAAATACGGAAGACACACAGAAATTTTATGTGATGAATGGGAGAAAATGACTGTACATGACGGGGAGAAATTCCCAAGAGTAGGCAGCTTCAGCCCAGAAGTGTTGCAAAATTTAAGGAGAAGGATATGTCTCATTAAATCAGCAAAGAGACGAATCCAACATTATGATTATTTGCAGTTATGGCAACAGGAGGGTGAAATACAGAGAGGATTGGCTCAGGCGGCGGGATCTGGCCCTATCAGGAAACTGATAGCCACGGCCCCACCGCCATCATACATATCAGGAGAGAAATTGGTTGCGGAGAATGACGCATCAGGGGGTAACAAACAGGCACTTAGCAACTGTATAAATGTTAAGGATAATGTTAATAAGTTAACCCATGCAAGTATTAACCCGTGCAAGTTGTACCCTGTTTTGAACTTTCCCCAGGAGTGTGATCAAGAGGACGAATCGGCAACAATATCGGCGCTCTCTCTAGCAGCCACTATATCAGAAACGACAGTAGGCACGGCCCAACCCATAAGATTAGTAACAAAGCCCCCTAGCGGAGGGACAGGTGAGGTCGTATCAATGGGTAAGTACGGCACCATACACTATGCTGAAACCATTTCACCACAGACTGTAGAATCTACACAGAATGATGTTGTTAAACTTGCTCCCGTGAGGGTAATAGCAGTCCCAAATGGGAAAACGGACACTACAGGAGTCACTCCTATCAGGAACATTGCCATGTACAGCCCGTTTTCCCGAATGGAATTAAGAACCATAGTGTCTGAATTCCCTGATCCTAGAAAAGACTTAGTTGCTAGCCAAAAATACATCAGAGACCTAGGAAACACTTTAGAGCCCAATAACAAAGATTGGCAGATATTGCTGAGGGCTTGTTTACCCTCCAATGTCGACGCAGCTCAATTTTTAGCTGACTGTGGACTGGATCAGGATGTACCTCTTACAGATGTGTACAACAAAGACAATGTAAAAAGAATAAATTTACAGTTAAAGGAGTATTTCCCAGCTGTAGCCAAATGGAATAGAATTTTTTCCATTAAACAAAAAGAGTCAGAAACAGCTGCTGATTATTTTCACCGGGCATTATTAGAAATGGCAAAGTACACTGGCATAGAGGACATTAGGACCAATGCAAACCATCAAGAAGTAGCAGTATCTGTGCGAATGGATGGTTTAAAAGAGGCATTAAAGACCAGGGTACAGACCACACAACCATGTTGGCGAGGTCTGTCGGTGGCTACTTTGAGAGAGGCTGCTATTGATCATGACCGGAATATCACCAGACACAGGGAGTCACAAGGTGATAAGTTAATGTCAGTAAGTATACAGGCCCTGACCACAAAACAGCCTGTGTTTATATCACCAAACCCTGTGGGTAAGTCAAATGCGGTAACATGTTATTTTTGTCATAAACAGGGACACATAGCACGAGACTGTAGAGCGAAAAATTCGCAAAGATCATACCAACCCCCTAGACAACGACATGACACACGACATTGGGATCAGGGTCCGCAGAGACGGAGTTATGAGCCACATACAGGGGAAACAAAAAGATACCCCCCGAACAGAGACTGGCACGCCTCTGGTAGTTCCCAGCTAACTCCCTCACAAGTAGTTGCTGCCAGCGGGATTCAGGGAGGTCACCATACCCAATAGGGGTGTGGCCATACCTGTAATCTGCAGCCAGTAAAATTGATTGCAAATCTTGGAAGCGAACCCGAGATTGCAATAAATGTAGCTGGTAAATCATTAAACTTTCTTGTAGATACGGGGGCGGCCAAATCAGTGATAAATTCGACAGTGGGCATGAGAACCACTGGTAAGACAATTCCAGCCATAGGAGTAACGGGAGTAGTCCAGCACTACCCTGTTAGCAAACCAGCCGAGATTACAATAGGGCCTTTACATACCAAGCATTCCTTTTTGCTGGCTGCATCGGCACCGACTAATCTCCTGGGAAGAGATTTATTGTGTAAAATGGGGTGCGTCATTTATTGTACTCCTGAAGGTGTATTCTTGGACATACCTGAGAATCACGCTCAGGAAGTGCGAGACATGTTAGACTCCCCATCAAAATTAATGTCACATACCATTATGACAAATAGGACTCCATCCCAAGTAGAAGAAATGACATCCCAGATACCAGAGTCACTTTGGACTAAAGATGGACAGGACACTGGATTAATGGCGAACGTAGCTCCGGTAGTTGTACAAGTAAAAGATGGTAGGATAGCTCCAAAAATCCCACAGTACCCTCTGAAGCCAGAGGTGGAGTTAGGAGTGTATCCCGTAATAGAGCGCTTGCTACAACAGGGCATTCTGGTAAGAACGTCCAGCACTGCCAATAGTCCCATCTTCCCTGTTAAAAAGAGTGGGGGGAGGGGTTACCGGCTAGTGCAGGATCTAAGGGGGATTAACAAAATAGTTGAGAGTCAGTTCCCCGTAGTGCCAAATCCAGCTGTCATCCTTATGCAAATCCCTCCCACTGCGAAATTTTTCACTGTTATTGACCTCTGCTCCGCTTTCTTTTCGGTACCTCTGCACCCTGACAGCCAATACTTGTTTGCATTCACATACAGAGGAGTCCAATACACATGGACTCGATTACCACAAGGATTCATAGACAGTCCAAGTATATTTTCCCAGGCTTTGCATGATTGTTTACAGTCTTTCCAACCAGAGAGTGGATCAGTATTAATACAGTACGTGGATGATCTACTACTGTGTTCTGATTCAGTGGAAGCATCCCTGAAGGATACGAAACAGCTCCTGTTTCATCTTTCAGACACAGGACACAAGGTTTCCAAAGACAAGTTGCAATTATGCCAAACTAAAGTAAAATATTTGGGACACTGTCTAACACAAGGACTGAGACACCTGAACGCTGATAGAATTCAAGCAATTAGAGACATGACTCTGCCACAAACCCAGCAACAGATCAGAACATTTTTAGGAATGTGTGGGTATTGCCGTAACTGGATCCCAGGATTTTCCATTCTGGCGTTACCTTTGCAGGAGATGGTCTCCTCAAACAAACCTGATCGGATTTCGCATACAGACGAGTCCGAGATGGCATTTGAGAGACTTAAACAGTGCCTAACGCAGGCACCAGCATTAGGTATGCCAGACTATGGGAAACCCTTTGAACTGTACGGAACAGAAAGTGCTGGTTGCGCGGCAGGCGTCTTAACCCAAAAGCACGGTGATGCCAGCAGGCCAGTAGCATACTATAGCGCTCAGCTAGATACGGTAGCGCGATCCCTCCCCACATGCTTGCGAAGCGTTGCTGCGATAGCATTGCTAGTAACAAAAAGCGAAGATGTAGTGCTAGGTCACAACCTCACAATTCATACACCACATGCAGTGTCAGCCTTGCTAAATTCTGCCCAAACCAGGCACGTCTCATCAGCGCGGTTTACAAGATGGGAATTGGCACTAATGGCCCCCGTAAACATCACCATAAGGAGATGCAGTGCATTAAATCCTGCAACATATCTCCCAGGTGTGCCTGGACAGGCACAAAGGGTGGAGGATGAGAGTGGTGGGGAAGGAGAATTTAATACAAAGGAAGACGCACATGATTGTATGGAATATTTGACCCAAAATTTTACCGCAAGGCCTGACATCAGTGACAACCCACTGGAAGATGTAGATCTAACTTTCTACACGGACAGTAGTTGTCACAGACAGTCAGACTCGGGAGACTTGTGTACTGGATACGCAGTCGTAGATGACCAAGGCACCATAGAAGCAGAACCGCTAGGCCCACCTCACTCAGCCCAGGTTGCTGAACTGGTCGCCCTAACCAGAGCATGTGAATTGGCTAAGGGCAAATCAGCCAATATCTACACCGACTCTAGATACGCATTCGGGTAGTCCATGATTTCGGAGCCCTATGGCGCCTCAGAAATTTCATGACGGCAGCTGGTACACCGATAGCGCATGCAGCTCACATCAAAAGGCTTCTAACAGCGATACAGGAACCCGACAGAGTGGCTGTTATCAAGTGTAAAGCACACACATATAGCCAAGACCCAGTATCACTTGGTAACAGCCGAGCAGACGAAGCAGCTAAGTTAGCAGCTGGTACCCCCAGACAGACAGACACCACACAACTGATGGTATTTAATACCATCAACACACAGAAGTTGTGTGAAATGCAAAATTTGTGTTCCACACAGGAAAAGGCAGTCTGGAAGGCAAAGGGATATGGCCAGGAGTCCTCAGGACTCTGGACGGATGGACATGGTAAACCGGTGGCCCCCAGAGCATATCTTCCATGTTTAGCTGAGGCAGCTCACGGGCTGACTCATCTGGGCAAGGAAGGAATGTGCAAGTTGGTAAGAGCATATTGGTGCGCCCCAGGATTTTCATCTCATGCAAGTAAGAGAGCAATGTCATGCCTTACATGCTTGAGAAAGAATATCGGAAAGGCAATACCAACAGAACCATCTCATATCCCACCTACAGGCGGTCCTTTTCAGGTAATACAGATTGACTTTATTAAATTACCCCCTTGTCGAAATTTGAAATATGTACTTGTTTGTATAGATGTGTTCTCAAATTGGGTCGAAGCATTTCCTGCGGCCACAAATACCGCTATGTTTACTGCTAAGAAAATTGTGCAGGAATTTGTATGTAGATATGGTATCCCTAGAATTATCGAAAGTGATAGGGGTACCCATTTTACAGGTGATGTCTTTCAAGGAATGTGTAAGTTGATGGGAATTGATAGCAAGCTACACACTCCATACCGTCCACAGGCGAGTGCGAAGGTGGAAAGAGTGAACAGCACTATTAAAAATAAACTGAGCAAAGTTATGGCAGAGACAGGATTGACATGGCCAGAAGCTTTACCCATTGTACTGTACAGCATCAGAACCACTCCCAGGTCCCCTCTTAATCTGTCTCCCTTTGAAATCTTGTTTGGTCGACAACCGCATGTTATGATTAACCCTCAGGATGATTTGAAGTGTAACAATGAAGTGACTGTAAAATACCTGATTAACATGAGTAAACAGCTAAGGAATCAAAATGATAATTTGAAGTTGGTGATTCCTGATTTACCAGATAGTAATTGTCATGACATTGAACCTGGGGATTATGTAACGATACGGAATTTTCTACGCTCAGGTTGCCTTATTGACAGATGGGAAGGACCATACCAAGTCTTATTGACTAGCACTACAGCCTTGAAGGTTGCCGAGAGAGAGACTTGGGTTCATTCGTCCCATTGTAAGAAGGTTGCTGATCCAGAGAGGTCCCGTGATAAGGAACAGACGGTAGAGGAAGTTGTATCACTGGAGTGTCTGTTCCGGGAGGACTGAGGCGGCACCTGAGCATTGAAAATCACAAGATCAAAAGCAGTTGTCGATTCCCTGTTCCCTTTTATTGTTTTTCTCCACTTCCCATCCCCTCTCCCTCAATCATTTTTTCCCCCTTCTCATTCTTCTCCGTTTCCTCCTATAAGATGGACTTGCCCCAAGAGACTGTGATCCGGATTTTCCTGTTGACCATGATGTTGACCAGAGCAGTCTGTTCCGGCGAGAGTACCATGGAGGTCGAGAAAGGTTCTGGAATGGGTTCTGATGACAGAGATGGAGGCGTAGTTTTCCAAGAGCAACCTAATCAACAAGTAAAGGCGAGTATCAGAAAACGATCCGATAACATTGACAATAGAAGGAATTGTGAAGGATTGTTAGCTGAAGAAAACTGTATCTGTAGGCTCTGTGACAATGTGGTTGAGGATGGGTGCATTAAGAAATGCCAATCCAGTTTTAATATCCACATGGACCGGCACCCCTTGAGTGACTATCACTCCTTAGTGGGTAGTGTGTTAAATCAAACAGATTGTTGGGTATGCTCTCAAGTACCTCAAGGTCATAGCAAATCAGGACTAGTACCATTTCCTTTAACGATAGGGGAGGTACTTGAGCTAAAGGGTGGGAGACCGGTGGACAGGAGGTTTAATATCTCCAGTCCTCCTAGTTTGAAGCTCCACCAATATCATGTGGATAGATCCCTAATATGTTTTAACATTACCAATCCCCGAAAGCCGGGAAATTGGGAAGTGTCATGGAGCAACCAAACCATGACCTTTTCATATAGGGCAGATAGAATGCCTACAGATACAGAGCTTATACGCCACATAGCCAGTAGAGAAAAATCTTTCCGGTATAGGTATACCCTAGGAAGTAGGATTACGAGAGTTGGAGAGGTATCACCAGGATACTGCGCACATATCGTACAAACTGATACGTGTACTAAACAGATGGGAGCATTAGGGTTAGGAGATTTCACATGGAAGATGTGTAATATGGTTATGTCCTACTCCGTCCCATATGTTCTCCCCGATGATGCATATTTCATATGCGGGAGGAAGGCGTATAAGTGGCTTGCCCCAAACTCTGAAGGATTGTGTTATATTGGAAAAGTACTGCCTGAAGTAATGACTGTATCACATGCCAAAATGAAAGATATACACCGTGTTGCCCAAGCTCCTTATACTCACACCCACTACGAGCACGTAGTTAAACGGCACCTGATAGAAAGAACAGAGCATCCGGCCTCTGACATGATCCATGAATCCACCGGGATTCAGTTTCTAATCGCGTTAGACATCACTCGCACCGCCAGAGGAGTGTTGAATTATAAATACATATCTGCGCTTGCAAATTTGTTAGATAATATCACTGAAATGTATGATGACACGTTTAGGTATACTGGAAGAGAACTTCAAGCTTATAAAACAGAACTGGTCCAGCATAGAATGGTTCTTAATTATCTCACAGCAGTGACAGGCGGATATTGCGTCACACTGGCAACGCAGTACGGCGTGAAATGCTGCACATATATAACGAATAGTACCGAGGACCCGGTCGAGGTCATAGACCAAAAGATGGATGATATTCTCCAATTGAAGTGGGAATTTCGCAGGAGACACAATCTCACTCTTGCTGCTGTAGGTAATAAGCTGACTGGTTGGGTGTCATGGTTGAACCCGCGAAATTGGTTCTCTGGTTTAGGAGAATGGGCTCAAGGAGTCATAATGGATGTAGGGAAGTTTCTCCTATGTATCTTAGGTGTTATCATAACGATTGGCTTGATATTTAGATGTGGTCAGGCTTTAATGAAGTGCAAACGTCGTACCAGGGTAATGAGTTTAAGGAGTGAGGAAATTGTAATTCCAATGGATTTGATTTATGACCCAAATGTAGAAACAATGATGTGATGAAAATGCGATTTCTACGGTCCGTTTCTTTCACCTGTTTTTCTGGTTTTTCCAAGGTAAAAAGACCCACTTTTGACGAGGAATTTGATGATCCTGTATACAGACAACTGATGGATTAAAGAAGAAGTTTTGACAACCTGATACACAGATTTTTGATGAAGAATGCCATAGACCCCCAGTTTCCCTAGAAATTTTAAAATTACGCTAGCCCAACACCTTTGTAAGCCTATGGACATTGACAAAGCTTTTTGCCCACACGCCTTTTGGCAAAAGCACAAAGAAGACTGCATTCAACAGACACCGAACAAGACTTCAACCGACAAATGTTCATTAACCTGACATAGAATACCACTGCATTTACCGTAATTATGTCTTTTCTTCATCTCTACAACCTTCAGGTAATTACACACATAGTCGATAGGGAATACAGGCACAGATATCAGCAATCACATATTCCCCCATTCATGTATCATTAACTAAAATGTGCTCCCCATTTTGTTGCAACCAAAATCCGAAAAGAGCTCGGTAAAGTTTGACAGCCCATCCACAGACCCGTACCACGGGATAAGAAGGAATTCGAATGTATACTTCGCAATACCTCGAAGCTTGATTTAAAACACGTACGGCACGATGATACATGACCCCCAAACACGGATTCATACACACATGCTTCTGCTATCTCACTAGGTCATATCCTCTTCACACCTTCTCCTCTCTCCTCCCTTACCCAACCATGGAAATGTATTAACCCCTGACATATATTTTTCTCGTTTTGAAATGTTTTAGGAAGTGGCAGTTATTGTTGACTGCCAAAGGGTGGACTGTCAAAGTCAGAAAAATATCACGATGCACACTGCCATATTTGCACCTCATATGTGTCCCTGCTGCGCATGCGTGCGCTCTCCCATGCGTGCGCATACTCGCTGTTGCGGGCACCCGCAGGCGCACGGTATGCGCATTTACGGTAGAGATTGTATGCGTCTAGCGGGCGACTTTTTCGTTACATATTTTCACCATATAATGTATTTTGTAGATTATGGTCCCTTTGATAGAATCTGAAAGTTTGGTTAATGTAGAATGTTCATGGACAGAGAAATCCCTCTTTGTTTGATACGAAGGGTCAGACAGGAGTAATACAGTGGTGTTTAGTATCCATCGGAAGAGTATTTAATTAGCAATATTCCGGTGTTGGTTTGAAGCGAATTAATCGCTCGTGCGAATAGTTATGGACATAAGAAGTTTATGTCCATTTACTATTATTTGCACTTACTTATCCATGCGGCGGGAAACCTAGTTTCCCACCCACCTGAGCAGTTGGAAATTGTCACAGCCCACCTGTATGAATCAACCTATGACCTTTTGTTATAATGCGAGGAGGAATTCCTGTGTCCAATGAACAATGAGATTGTAGGGACCATTGAATTGTATTGTGTGTGGGGCATAAATAGACAAGCCGATCACATCCAGCTCTCACTCTTCAACGGTTCTCATTGCTGATAATCGGGAGCTGGATGTCCAGAGGCGCATGCGATCGTTCCCCTTTGTGCGTAAGTTTTTCTCCGCAATCATATTGTTTTTCTTGTTATTGTGAGCCATATCTCTCTCTCTCTCTCTCCTCCTCTTTCTCTCTTATTTTCCTTTAAAACGTAATAGTATTGTATTGTATTTCCTGTGTAGTTATCTGGTTAGTTAGTCTATGTTATATTGTAGTGTATAACTTGTATTGTATTAATTCTTTTGCAAGTATAACATTCATAATATATATATAAGGCGTTGGACCCTAAGCCCAGGTATCTGTGTATTTCTTATAGTGTTAAGTATTTTCAGAGCGTCGGTGACGCTCGAACAGCTTTTAAGATAATCAGGCTACACAAGGTTGCATCTACACCCTATCTCTACACTAAGGTTTCACTGCATATTACATTGTTTGGGGTTTAGATATAAAGGTTTAACATTGTGAGCGTCAGCGCCGCTGGTGATCTCCTCGTGGTCCCGAGCGTCCGCTACGCTATAGCGAATCATTACGTTAGTCGGCAGCCAATAGCGTGCCTGCCTGTGATCTCTTGGCCGTGAGCGAACGTGACGCTTGAGCGTCTCGATTACGGCTAAGCGATTGTTACGCAACGTGCGTACCCTTACGGTACTCCATACGTGAATAGCGTACAGTGTTCTTAGACCTCATAAAGGGTTTTATATAAGATAAATATTTAGCTTTATCAATTGGCTGCTCGTCCTGTCCTTCACATATCTCTGCTAGGTAATTTCAGCAGACATTATCCATCAGCAAAGGGCGGGAGATCATATTCTTCGCAGTGCTGACGGGATAAGCGTCTGCTTCGCTTAGTAAAGGGTGCTGAGGGAATCCGGAACCGGAGGTAAGAACAACACGCTAGTGTCTTTTAAAACTGTTTATTTCTATCTTGCGTACGCACACACGCATATCTGCATTTCTTTTTCGTGTATTTTCATATATCACTCTCCTGTTTGCCATTTTATAAATTGATAAAACGTGCTAAGAGAGATTTGTCGCTATTTCATAGTTAAAGTGTAAAAGTAATGCATTAAGGGATAAAGTGTAAAGCACACACGCAGCTCTACCTAAAGGTACAAGGAGAGATTGGTGTGGGGTTCAGTAGAGGATCGAGGATCATCTACATTGATAAACGTGTACATTGTGTTACGGTGGACATTGGTTTTGTGTACACGTGTCTCTAACAAAGGGCTGAGACTCGCGTACGCAAAGGCCGACGCACGCAGCGTAAATTACGCAACGGAGCGTCTGGGTACGCCCACGTAACTCAAGTCACACGATAGTGTTGATTTTACAGGCGATAAGTAGCGCAACAGGTGATAAGTAGCGCAACAGGTGATAAGTAGCGCAACAGGCGATAAGTAGCGCAACAGGCGATAAGTAGCGCAAAACGCGATAAATAGCGCAAATCTATTTTAATATCCGAAATTTAAATTAACAGATCCTTCTCCAAATTCACAACACATCTGGTCTAAAGAAAAAAAAATTTCTGCGCAGAAATAGAAACAAAAGTGTATATGTGGTGAGTGAGTGTTTGTTTTTACAATTTTGGGGATTGAACCACAGAAATCATCGAGTTCTCGTGAAGGTACATACGTATAAGTGACATACGTGGTGGCTAGGGAGGCATCTCTGGTTAAACATAAAATTTGAGCATTAGAGTGTAGCGGACCAGGAAGAAGTCCGCTATAGAGACAAGGCACAACACCAAGAAGGGTTGGTGCAACACCCATATAGGCCATAAAAGCTCAGGCTGAAGGAATTCGCAGCTGCTGAATGTCGATTCCACTGGTCGCTCCGTACATAAGATTAGTTGCTTATGTACTGAACGATTGTACCGCACGTAATTGTGTGCATTAGTTAGTAACCTGACCAGTACCATTTGTGTACGAACCCGGTCATAAACGCTATTTGTACATTCTAACGTGATTTGTGTAATTTTTTATTTTATCAAAAAGGGAAGTTCGCTGGTCACTCAGGAATTATCCGACAACCCCACCTTTACTGGAAAGGGTTAGTGCTCTTCGGATCACACTCACATGTTCCAGTAAACTAAGGTTAATAGGGGCCCTGGGTCGAGTACGCCAGCACTATATCAGTGTGTGGGCATATTGGTCGGCGTGGGCGAGTGAGTGAGGTGTTCGGTAAACTTCACCGTCAACCTATCTTTGAATATTTTGGTTTTTTGTAAGGGTTCGCTGAAGACCCTGATATAAAGGTCAGAGGTAGAGCAAGCAACACCTGCAAATTATGGGGGCCAGTTGTTCAGGAAGAGGGCGATCAACCTCGGTTCGGGTTGATTCTGTAAACCGACCAGTCGGGTCGGCAAGGTATGTAATGTGTGAAAAATACGGAAGACACACAGAAATTTTATGTGATGAATGGGAGAAAATGACTGTACATGACGGGGAGAAATTCCCAAGAGTAGGCAGCTTCAGCCCAGAAGTGTTGCAAAATTTAAGGAGAAGGATATGTCTCATTAAATCAGCAAAGAGACGAATCCAACATTATGATTATTTGCAGTTATGGCAACAGGAGGGTGAAATACAGAGAGGATTGGCTCAGGCGGCGGGATCTGGCCCTATCAGGAAACTGATAGCCACGGCCCCACCGCCATCATACATATCAGGAGAGAAATTGGTTGCGGAGAATGACGCATCAGGGGGTAACAAACAGGCACTTAGCAACTGTATAAATGTTAAGGATAATGTTAATAAGTTAACCCATGCAAGTATTAACCCGTGCAAGTTGTACCCTGTTTTGAACTTTCCCCAGGAGTGTGATCAAGAGGACGAATCGGCAACAATATCGGCGCTCTCTCTAGCAGCCACTATATCAGAAACGACAGTAGGCACGACCCAACCCATAAGATTAGTAACAAAGCCCCCTAGCGGAGGGACAGGTGAGGTCGTATCAATGGGTAAGTACGGCACCATACACTATGCTGAAACCATTTCACCACAGACTGTAGAATCTACACAGAATGATGTTGTTAAACTTGCTCCCGTGAGGGTAATAGCAGTCCCAAATGGGAAAACGGACACTACAGGAGTCACTCCTATCAGGAACATTGCCATGTACAGCCCGTTTTCCCGAATGGAATTAAGAACCATAGTGTCTGAATTCCCTGATCCTAGAAAAGACTTAGTTGCTAGCCAAAAATACATCAGAGACCTAGGAAACACTTTAGAGCCCAATAACAAAGATTGGCAGATATTGCTGAGGGCTTGTTTACCCTCCAATGTCGACGCAGCTCAATTTTTAGCTGACTGTGGACTGGATCAGGATGTACCTCTTACAGATGTGTACAACAAAGACAATGTAAAAAGAATAAATTTACAGTTAAAGGAGTATTTCCCAGCTGTAGCCAAATGGAATAGAATTTTTTCCATTAAACAAAAAGAGTCAGAAACAGCTGCTGATTATTTTCACCGGGCATTATTAGAAATGGCAAAGTACACTGGCATAGAGGACATTAGGACCAATGCAAACCATCAAGAAGTAGCAGTATCTGTGCTAATGGATGGTTTAATAGAGGCATTAAAGACCAGGGTACAGACCACACAACCATGTTGGCGAGGTCTGTCGGTGGCTACTTTGAGAGAGGCTGCTATTGATCACGACCGGAATATCACCAGACACAGGGAGTCACAAGGTGATAAGTTAATGTCAGTAAGTATACAGGCCCTGACCACAAAACAGCCTGTGTTTATATCACCAAACCCTGTGGGTAAGTCAAAAGCGGTAACATGTTATTTTTGTCTTAAACAGGGACTCATAGCACGAGACTGTAGAGCGAAAAATTCGCAAAGATCATACCAACCCCCTAGACAACGACACGACACACGACATTGGGATCAGGGTCCGCAGAGACGGAGTTATGAGCCACATACAGGGGAAACAAAAAGATACCCCCCGAACAGAGACTGGCACGCCTCTGGTAGTTCCCAGCTAACTCCCTCACAAGTAGTTGCTGCCAGCGGGATTCAGGGAGGTCACCATACCCAATAGGGGTGTGGCCATACCTGTAATCTGCAGCCAGTAAAATTGATTGCAAATCTTGGAAGCGAACCCGAGATTGCAATAAATGTAGCTGGTAAATCATTAAACTTTCTTGTAGATACGGGGGCGGCCAAATCAGTGATAAATTCGACAGTGGGCATGAGAACCACTGGTAAGACAATTCCAGCCATAGGAGTAACGGGAGTAGTCCAGCACTACCCTGTTAGCAAACCAGCCGAGATTACAATAGGGCCTTTACATACCAAGCATTCCTTTTTGCTGGCTGCATCGGCACCGACTAATCCCCTGGGAAGAGATTTATTGTGTAAAATGGGGTGCGTCATTTATTGTACTCCTGAAGGTGTATTCTTGGACATACCTGAGAATCACGCTCAGGAAGTGCGAGACATGTTAGACTCCCCATCAAAATTAATGTCACATACCATTATGACAAATAGGACTCCATCCCAAGTAGAAGAAATGACATCCCAGATACCAGAGTCACTTTGGACTAAAGATGGACAGGACACTGGATTAATGGCGAACGTAGCTCCGGTAGTTGTACAAGTAAAAGATGGTAGGATAGCTCCAAAAATCCCACAGTACCCTCTGAAGCCAGAGGTGGAGTTAGGAGTGTATCCCGTAATAGAGCGCTTGCTACAACAGGGCATTCTGGTAAGAACGTCCAGCACTGCCAATAGTCCCATCTTCCCTGTTAAAAAGAGTGGGGGGAGGGGTTACCGGCTAGTGCAGGATCTAAGGGGGATTAACAAAATAGTTGAGAGTCAGTTCACCGTAGTGCCAAATCCAGCTGTCATCCTTATGCAAATCCCTCCCACTGCGAAATTTTTCACTGTTATTGACCTCTGCTCCGCTTTCTTTTCGGTACCTCTGCACCCTGACAGCCAATACTTGTTTGCATTCACATACAGAGGAGTCCAATACACATGGACTCGATTACCACAAAGATTCATAGACAGTCCAAGTATATTTTCCCAGGCTTTGCATGATTGTTTACAGTCTTTCCAACCAGAGAGTGGATCAGTATTAATACAGTACGTGGATGATCTACTACTGTGTTCTGATTCAGTGGAAGCATCCCTGAAGGATACGAAACAGCTCCTGTTTCATCTTTCAGACACAGGACACAAGGTTTCCAAAGACAAGTTGCAATTATGCCAAACTAAAGTAAAATATTTGGGACACTGTCTAACACAAGGACTGAGACACCTGAACGCTGATAGAATTCAAGCAATTAGAGACATGACTCTGCCACAAACCCAGCAACAGATCAGAACATTTTTAGGAATGTGTGGGTATTGCCGTAACTGGATCCCAGGATTTTCCATTCTGGCGTTACCTTTGCAGGAGATGGTCTCCTCAAACAAACCTGATCGGATTTCGCATACAGACGAGTCCGAGATGGCATTTGAGAGACTTAAACAGTGCCTAACGCAGGCACCAGCATTAGGTATGCCAGACTATGGGAAACCCTTTGAACTGTACGGAACAGAAAGTGCTGGTTGCGCGGCAGGCGTCTTAACCCAAAAGCACGGTGATGCCAGCAGGCCAGTAGCATACTATAGCGCTCAGCTAGATACGGTAGCGCGATCCCTCCCCACATGCTTGCGAAGCGTTGCTGCGATAGCATTGCTAGTAACAAAAAGCGAAGATGTAGTGCTAGGTCACAACCTCACAATTCATACACCACATGCAGTGTCAGCCTTGCTAAATTCTGCCCAAACCAGGCACGTCTCATCAGCGCGGTTTACAAGATGGGAATTGGCACTAATGGCCCCCGTAAACATCACCATAAGGAGATGCAGTGCATTAAATCCTGCAACATATCTCCCAGGTGTGCCTGGACAGGCACAAAGGGTGGAGGATGAGAGTGGTGGGGAAGGAGAATTTAATACAAAGGAAGACACACATGATTGTATGGAATATTTGACCCAAAATTTTACCGCAAGGCCTGACATCAGTGACAACCCACTGGAAGATGTAGATCTAACTTTCTACACGGACAGTAGTTGTCACAGACAGTCAGACTCGGGAGACTTGTGTACTGGATACGCAGTCGTAGATGACCAAGGCACCATAGAAGCAGAACCGCTAGGCCCACCTCACTCAGCCCAGGTTGCTGAACTGGTCGCCCTAACCAGAGCATGTGAATTGGCTAAGGGCAAATCAGCCAATATCTACACCGACTCTAGATACGCATTCGGGGTAGTCCATGATTTCGGAGCCCTATGGCGCCTCAGAAATTTCATGACGGCAGCTGGTACACCGATAGCGCATGCAGCTCACATCAAAAGGCTTCTAACAGCGATACAGGAACCCGACAGAGTGGCTGTTATCAAGTGTAAAGCACACACATATAGCCAAGACCCAGTATCACTTGGTAACAGCCGAGCAGACGAAGCAGCTAAGTTAGCAGCTGGTACCCCCAGACAGACAGACACCACACAACTGATGGTATTTAATACCATCAACACACAGAAGTTGTGTGAAATGCAAAATTTGTGTTCCACACAGGAAAAGGCAGTCTGGAAGGCAAAGGGATATGGCCAGGAGTCCTCAGGACTCTGGACGGATGGACATGGTAAACCGGTGGCCCCCAGAGCATATCTTCCATGTTTAGCTGAGGCAGCTCACGGGCTGACTCATCTGGGCAAGGAAGGAATGTGCAAGTTGGTAAGAGCATATTGGTGCGCCCCAGGATTTTCATCTCATGCAAGTAAGAGAGCAATGTCATGCCTTACATGCTTGAGAAAGAATATCGGAAAGGCAATACCAACAGAACCATCTCATATCCCACCTACAGGCGGTCCTTTTCAGGTAATACAGATTGACTTTATTAAATTACCCCCTTGTCGAAATTTGAAATATGTACTTGTTTGTATAGATGTGTTCTCAAATTGGGTCGAAGCATTTCCTGCGGCCACAAATACCGCTATGTTTACTGCTAAGAAAATTGTGCAGGAATTTGTATGTAGATATGGTATCCCTAGAATTATCGAAAGTGATAGGGGTACCCATTTTACAGGTGATGTCTTTCAAGGAATGTGTAAGTTGATGGGAATTGATAGCAAGCTACACACTCCATACCGTCCACAGGCGAGTGCGAAGGTGGAAAGAGTGAACAGCACTATTAAAAATAAACTGAGCAAAGTTATGGCAGAGACAGGATTGACATGGCCAGAAGCTTTACCCATTGTACTGTACAGCATCAGAACCACTCCCAGGTCCCCTCTTAATCTGTCTCCCTTTGAAATCTTGTTTGGTCGACAACCGCATGTTATGATTAACCCTCAGGATGATTTGAAGTGTAACAATGAAGTGACTGTAAAATACCTGATTAACATGAGTAAACAGCTAAGGAATCAAAATGATAATTTGAAGTTGGTGATTCCTGATTTACCAGATAGTAATTGTCATGACATTGAACCTGGGGATTATGTAACGATACGGAATTTTCTACGCTCAGGTTGCCTTATTGACAGATGGGAAGGACCATACCAAGTCTTATTGACTAGCACTACAGCATTGAAGGTTGCCGAGAGAGAGACTTGGGTTCATTCGTCCCATTGTAAGAAGGTTGCTGATCCAGAGAGGTCCCGTGATAAGGAACAGATGGTAGAGGAAGTTGTATCACTGGAGTGTCTGTTCCGGGAGGACTGAGGCGGCACCTGAGCACCTGAGGCGGCACAAGATCAAAAGCAGTTGTCGATTCCCTGTTCCCTTTTATTGTTTTTCTCCACTTCCCATCCCCTCTCCCTCAATTATTTTTTCCCCCTTCTCATTCTTCTCCGTTTCCTCCTATAAGATGGACTTGCCCCAAGAGACTGTGATCCGGATTTTCCTGTTGACCATGATGTTGACCAGAGCAGTCTATTCCGGCGAGAGTACCATGGAGGTCGAGAAAGGTTCTGGAATGGGTTCTGATGACAGAGATGGAGGCGTAGTTTTCCAAGAGCAACCTAATCAACAAGTAAAGGCGAGTATCAGAAAACGATCCGATAACATTGACAATAGAAGGAATTGTGAAGGATTGTTAGCTGAAGAAAACTGTATCTGTAGGCTCTGTGACAATGTGGTTGAGGATGGGTGCATTAAGAAATGCCAATCCAGTTTTAATATCCACATGGACCGGCACCCCTTGAGTGACTATCACTCCTTAGTGGGTAGTGTGTTAAATCAAACAGATTGTTGGGTATGCTCTCAAGTACCTCAAGGTCATAGCAAATCAGGACTAGTACCATTTCCTTTAACGATAGGGGAGGTACTTGAGCTAAAGGGTGGGATACCGGTGGACAGGAGGTTTAATATCTCCAGTCCTCCTAGTTTGAAGCTCCACCAATATCATGTGGATAGATCCCTAATATGTTTTAACATTACCAATCCCCGAAAGCCGGGAAATTGGGAAGTGTCATGGAGCAACCAAACCATGACCTTTTCATATAGGGCAGATAGAATGCCTACAGATACAGAGCTTATACGCCACATAGCCAGTAGAGAAAAATCTTTCCGGTATAGGTATACCCTAGGAAGTAGGATTACGAGAGTTGGAGAGGTATCACCAGGATACTGCGCACATATCGTACAAACTGATACGTGTACTAAACAGATGGGAGCATTAGGGTTAGGAGATTTCACATGGAAGATGTGTAATATGGTTATGTCCTACTCCGTCCCATATGTTCTCCCCGATGATGCATATTTCATATGCGGGAGGAAGGCGTATAAGTGGCTTGCCCCAAACTCTGAAGGATTGTGTTATATTGGAAAAGTACTGCCTGAGGTAATGACTGTATCACATGCCAAAATGAAAGATATACACCGTGTTGCCCAAGCTCCTTATACTCACACCCACTACGAGCACATAGTTAAACGGCACCTGATAGAAAGAACAGAGCATCCGGCCTCTGACATGATCCATGAATCCACCGGGATTCAGTTTCTAATCGCGTTAGACATCACTCGCACCGCCAGAGGAGTGTTGAATTATAAATACATATCTGCGCTTGCAAATTTGTTAGATAATATCACTGAAATGTATGATGACACGTTTAGGTATACTGGAAGAGAACTTCAAGCTTATAAAACAGAACTGGTCCAGCATAGAATGGTTCTTAATTATCTCACAGCAGTGACAGGCGGATATTGCGTCACACTGGCAACGCAGTACGGCGTGAAATGCTGCACATATATAACGAATAGTACCGAGGACCCGGTCGAGGTCATAGACCAAAAGATGGACGATATTCTCCAATTGAAGTTGGAATTTCGCAGGAGACACAATCTCACTCTTGCTGCTGTAGGTAATAAGCTGACTGGTTGGGTGTCATGGTTGAACCCGCGAAATTGGTTCTCTGGTTTAGGAGAATGGGCTCAAGGAGTCATAATGGATGTAGGGAAGTTTCTCCTATGTATCTTAGGTGTTATCATAACGATTGGCTTGATATTTAGATGCGGTCAGGCTTTAATGAAGTGCAAACGTCGTACCAGGGTAATGAGTTTAAGGAGTGAGGAAATTGTAATTCCAATGGATTTGATTTATGACCCAAATGTAGAAACAATGATGTGATGAAAATGCGATTTCTACGGTCCGTTTCTTTCACCTGTTTTTCTGGTTTTTCCAAGGTAAAAAGACCCACTTTTGACGAGGAATTTGATGATCCTGTATACAGACAACTGATGGATTAAAGAAGAAGTTTTGACAACCTTATACACAGATTTTTGATGAACAATGCCATAGACCCCCAGTTTCCCTAGAAATTTTAAAATTACGCTAGCCCAACACCTTTGTAAGCCTATGGACATTGACAAAGCTTTTTGCCCACACGCCTTTTGGCAAAAGCACAAAGAAGACTGCATTCAACAGACACCGAACAAGACTTCAACCGACAAATGTTCATTAACCTGACATAGAATACCACTGCATTTACCGTAATTATGTCTTTTCTTCATCTCTACAACCTTCAGGTAATTACACACATAGTCGATAGGGAATACAGGCACAGATATCAGCAATCACATATTCCCCCATTCATGTATCATTAACTAAAATGTGCTCCCCATTTTGTTGCAACCAAAATCCGAAAAGAGCTCGGTAAAGTTTGACAGCCCATCCACAGACCCGTACCACGGGATAAGAAGGAATTCGAATGTATACTTCGCAATACCTCGAAGCTTGATTTAAAACACGTACGGCACGATGATACATGACCCCCAAACACGGATTCATACACACATGCTTCTGCTATCTCACTAGGTCATATCCTCTTCACACCTTCTCCTCTCTCCTCCCTTACCCAACCATGGAAATGTATTAACCCCTGACATATATTTTTCTCGTTTTGAAATGTTTTAGGAAGTGGCAGTTATTGTTGACTGCCAAAGGGTGGACTGTCAAAGTCAGAAAAATATCACGATGCACACTGCCATATTTGCACCTCATATGTGTCCCTGCTGCGCATGCGTGCGCTCTCCCATGCGTGCGCATACTCGCTGTTGCGGGCACCCGCAGGCGCACGGTATGCGCATTTACGGTAGAGATTGTATGCGTCTAGCGGGCGACTCTTTCGTTACATATTTTCACCATATAATGTATTTTGTAGATTATGGTCCCTTTGATAGAATCTGAAAGTTTGGTTAATGTAGAATGTTCATGGACAGAGAAATCCCTCTTTGTTTGATACGAAGGGTCAGACAGGAGTAATACAGTGGTGTTTAGTATCCATCGGAAGAGTATTTAATTAGCAATATTCCGGTGTTGGTTTGAAGCGAATTAATCGCTCGTGCGAATAGTTATGGACATAAGAAGTTTATGTCCATTTACTATTAATTGCACTTACTTATCCATGCGGCGGGAAACCTAGTTTCCCACCCACCTGAGCAGTTGGAAATTGTCACAGCCCACCTGTATGAATCAACCTATGACCTTTTGTTATAATGCGAGGAGGAATTCCTGTGTCCAATGAACAATGAGATTGTAGGGACCATTGAATTGTATTGTGTGTGGGGCATAAATAGACAAGCCGATCACATCCAGCTCTCACTCTTCAACGGTTCTCATTGCTGATAATCGGGAGCTGGATGTCCAGAGGCGCATGCGATCGTTCCCCTTTGTGCGTAAGTTTTTCTCCGCAATCATATTGTTTTTCTTGTTATTGTGAGCCATATCTCTCTCTCTCTCTCTCCTCCTCTTTCTCTCTTATTTTCCTTTAAAACGTAATAGTATTGTATTGTATTTCCTGTGTAGTTATCTGGTTAGTTAGTCTATGTTATATTGTAGTGTATAACTTGTATTGTATTAATTCTTTTGCAAGTATAACATTCATAATATATATATAAGGCGTTGGACCCTAAGCCCAGGTATCTGTGTATTTCTTATAGTGTTAAGTATTTTCAGAGCGTCGGTGACGCTCGAACAGCTTTTAAGATAATCAGGCTACACAAGGTTGCATCTACACCCTATCTCTACACTAAGGTTTCACTGCATATTACATTGTTTGTGGTTTAGATATAAAGGTTTAACATTGTGAGCGTCAGCGCCGCTGGTGATCTCCTCGTGGTCCCGAGCGTCCGCTACGCTATAGCGAATCATTACGTTAGTCGGCAGCCAATAGCGTGCCTGCCTGTGATCTCTTGGCCGTGAGCGAACGTGACGCTTGAGCGTCTCGATTACGGCTAAGCGATTGTTACGCAACCTGCGTACCCTTACGGTACTCCATACGTGAATAGCGTACAGTGTTCTTAGACCTCATAAAGGGTTTTATATAAGATAAATATTTAGCTTTATCAATTGGCGGCTCGTCCTGTCCTTCACATATCTCTGCTAGGTAATTTCAGCAGACATTATCCATCAGCAAAGGGCGGGAGATCATATTCTTCGCAGTGCTGACGGGATAAGCGTCTGCTTCGCTTAGTAAAGGGTGCTGAGGGAATCCGGAACCGGAGGTAAGAACAACACGCTAGTGTCTTTTAAAACTGTTTATTTCTATCTTGCGTACGCACACACGCATATCTGCATTTCTTTTTCGTGTATTTTCATATATCACTCTCCTGTTAGCACGTTTTATCAATTTATAAAATGGCAAAGAGAGATTTGTCGCTATTTCATAGTTAAAGTGTAAAAGTAATGCATTAAGGGATAAAGTGTAAAGCACACACGCAGCTCTACCTAAAGGTACAAGGAGAGATTGGTGTGGGGTTCAGTAGAGGATCGAGGATCATCTACATTGATAAACGTGTACATTGTGTTACGGTGGACATTGGTTTTGTGTACACGTGTCTCTAACAAAGGGCTGAGACTCGCGTACGCAAAGGCCGACGCACGCAGCGTAAATTACGCAACGGAGCGTCTGGGTACGCCCACGTAACTCAAGTCACACGATAGTGTTGATTTTACAGGCGATAAGTAGCGCAACAGGTGATAAGTAGCGCAACAGGTGATAAGTAGCGCAACAGGCGATAAGTAGCGCAACAGGCGATAAGTAGCGCAAAACGCGATAAATAGCGCAAATCTATTTTAATATCCGAAATTTAAATTAACAGATCCTTCTCCAAATTCACAACACATCTGGTCTAAAGAAAAAAAAGTTTCTGCGCAGAAATAGAAATAGAAACAAAAGTGTATATGTGGTGAGTGAGTGTTTGTTTTTACAATTTTGGGGATTGAACCACAGAAATCATCGAGTTCTCGTGAAGGTACATACGTATAAGTGACATACGTGGTGGCTAGGGAGGCATCTCTGGTTAAACATAAAATTTGAGCATTAGAGTGTAGCGGACCAGGAAGAAGTCCGCTATAGAGACAAGGCACAACACCAAGAAGGGTTGGTGCAACACCCATATAGGCCATAAAAGCTCAGGCTGAAGGAATTCGCAGCTGCTGAATGTCGATTCCACTGGTCGCTCCGTACATAAGATTAGTTGCTTATGTACTGAACGATTGTACCGCACGTAATTGTGTGCATTAGTTAGTAACCTGACCAGTACCATTTGTGTACGAACCCGGTCATAAACGCTATTTGTACATTCTAACGTGATTTGTGTAATTTTTTATTTTATCAAAAAGGGAAGTTCGCTGGTCACTCAGGAATTATCCGACAACCCCACCTTTACTGGAAAGGGTTAGTGCTCTTCGGATCACACTCACATGTTCCAGTAAACTAAGGTTAATAGGGGCCCTGGGTCGAGTACGCCAGCACTATATCAGTGTGTGGGCATATTGGTCGGCGTGGGCGAGTGAGTGAGGTGTTCGGTAAACTTCACCGTCAACCTATCTTTGAATATTTTGGTTTTTTGTAAGGGTTCGCTGAAGACCCTGATATAAAGGTCAGAGGTAGAGCAAGCAACACCTGCAAATTATGGGGGCCAGTTGTTCAGGAAGGGGGCGATCAACCTCGGTTCGGGTTGATTCTGTAAACCGACCAGTCGGGTCGGCAAGGTATGTAATGTGTGAAAAATACGGAAGACACACAGAAATTTTATGTGATGAATGGGAGAAAATGACTGTACATGACGGGGAGAAATTCCCAAGAGTAGGCAGCTTCAGCCCAGAAGTGTTGCAAAATTTAAGGAGAAGGATATGTCTCATTAAATCAGCAAAGAGACGAATCCAACATTATGATTATTTGCAGTTATGGCAACAGACCTCATAAAGGGTTTTATATAAGATAAATATTTAGCTTTATCAAACTATATACACGTATTGCAGAAAGTCCGCACTTGGGACGGGCGCCCAGCATTCACTACGGACTACGAGAAATAGATT
Organism: Pseudophryne corroboree; assembly: GCF_028390025.1. NCBI lineage: Eukaryota > Metazoa > Chordata > Amphibia > Anura > Myobatrachidae > Pseudophryne > Pseudophryne corroboree. Next base: position 697,904,030 of record NC_086446.1, read on the forward strand.
TACCGGTGAGTAAAATCTTATTTTCTCTAACGTCCTAGTGGATGCTGGGGACTCCGTAAGGACCATGGGGATTATACCAAAGCTCCCAAACGGGCGGGAGAGTGCGGATGACTCTGCAGCACCGAATGGGCAAACTCAAGGTCCTCCTCAGCCAGGGTATCAAACTTGTAGAACTTTGCAAATGTGTTTGAACCCGACCAAGTAGCAGCTCGGCAAAGCTGTAATGCTGAGACCCCTCGGGCAGCCGCCCAAGAAGAGCCCACCTTTCTCGTGGAATGGGCTTTCACTGATTTTGGATGCGGCAACCCAGCCGCACAATGAGCCTGCTGAATCGTGCCACAGATCCAGCGAGCAATAGTTTGCTTTGAAGCAGGAGCACCCAGCTTGTTGGATGCATACAGGACAAACCGCGAGTCAGTCTTCCTGACTCCAGCCGTTCTGGTCACATAAATCTTCAAAGCCCGGACTACGTCAAGCAACTTGGAATCCTCCAAGCCACCAGTAGCCGCAGGCACCACAATAGGTTGGTTCAAATGAAAGGATGACACCACCTTTGGCAGAAATTGCGGACGAGTCCGCAATTCTGCCCTATCCATATGGAAAACCAGATAGGGGCTTTTACATGACAAAGCCGCCAATTCTGACACACGCCTAGCCGAAGCTAAGGCCAACAGCATGACCACTTTCCACGTGAGATACTTTAGCTCCAAGGTCTTAAGTGGCTCACACCAGTGGGATTTCAGGAAACTCAACACCACGTTAAGATCCCAAGGTGCCACTGGTGGCACAAAAGGGGGCTGAATATGCAGCACTCCCTTAACAAACGTCTGAACCTCAGGCAGTGAAGCCAGTTCTTTTTGGAAGAAAATGGATAGGGCCGAAATCTGGACCATTATGGACCCTAATTTCAGGCCCATAGTCACTCCTGACTGTAGGAAGTGCAGGAATCGACCCAGCTGGAATTCCTCTGTAGGGTCCTTCCGGGCCTCACACCAAGCAACATATTTTCGCCATATACGGTGATAGTGCTTTGCTGTCACATCCTTCCTAGCCTTTATCAGCGTAGGAATAACTTCATCCGGAATGCCTTTTTCCGCTAGGATCCGGCGTTCAACCGCCATGCCGTCAAACGCAGCCACGGTAAGTCTTGGAACAGACAGGGCCCTTGTTGTAACAGGTCCTGTCTGAGAGGCAGAGGCCACGGGTCCTCTGTGAGCATTTCTTGCAATTCCGGGTACCAAGTACTTCTTGGCCAATCCTAAACAATGAGTATTGTTCTCACTCCTCTTTTTCTTACAATTCTTAGCACCTTTGGTATGAGAGGAAGAGGAGGAAACACATAGACCGACTGGAACACCCACGGTGTTACTAGTGCGTCCACAGCTATCGCCTGAGGGTCCCTTGACCTGGCGCAATATCTTTTTAGCTTTTTGTTGAGACGGGACGCCATCATGTCCACCTGTGGCAGTTCCCATCGATTTGCAATCTGCGTGAAGACTTCTTGATGAAGTCCCCACTCTCCCGGGTGGAGGTCGTGCCTGCTGAGGAAGTCTGCTTCCCAGTTGTCCACTCCCGGAATGAACACTGCTGACAGTGCTAGTACGTGATTCTCCGCCCAACGAAGAATCCTGGTGGCTTCTGCCATTGCCACCCTGCTTCTTGTTCCGCCCTGGCGGTTTACATGGGCCACTGCCGTGATGTTGTCTGACTGAATCAGCACTGGTTGGTTTTGAAGCAGAGGTTCCGCTTGACTCAGGGTGTTGTATACGGCCCTTAGTTCCAGGATATTGATGTGCAGACAAGTCTCCTGACTTGACCACAGCCCCTGGAAGTTTCTGCCTTGAGTGACTGCCCCCCATCCTCGGAGGCTTGCATCCGTGGTCACCAGGACCCAGTCCTGTATGCCGAACCTGCGGCCCTCAAGGAGGTGAGCACTTTGCAGCCACCACAGAAGAGACACCCTGGCCCTGGGGGACAGGGTGATCAGCCGATGCATCTGAAGATGCGATCCGGACCACTTGTCCAACAGATCCCACTGAAAGATCCTCGCATGGAACCTGCCGAAGGGAATGGCTTCGTATGACGCCACCATCTTTCCCAGGACACGCGTGCAGTGATGCACCGATACCTGTTTTGGTTTTAGGAGGCCTCTGACCAGAGTCACAAGCTCCTGAGCCTTCTCCTCCGGGAGAAACACCCTTTTCTGGTTTGTGTCCAGAATAATGCGCAGGAAGGGCAGACGCGTCGTAGGAATCAGCTGCGACTTTGGAATATTCAGAATCCAGCCGTGCTGTTGCAACACTTCCTGAGAGAGTGCTACGCTGATCAGCAACCGCTCCCTGGACCTCGCCTTTATGAGGAGATCGTCCAAGTATGGGATAATCGTAACCCTTTGCTTCCGAAGGAGCACCATAATTTCCGCCATCACCTTGGTAAATATTCTCGGTGCCGTGGACAGGCCAAACGGCAACGTCTGGAATTGGTAATGACAGTCCTGTACCACAAACCTGAGGTACTCCTGATGAGGTGGATTAATGGGGACATGCAGGTAAGCATCCTTGATGTCCAGAGACACCATAAAATCCCCCTCTTCCAGGCTTGCAATGACCGCTCTGAGCGATTCCATTTTAAACTTGAATCTTTTCAGATAAATGTTCAGGGATTTTAAATTCAATATGGGTTTGACCGAACCGTCCGGTTTCGGTACCACAAACATTGTGGAATAGTATCCTCTTCCTTGTTGAAGGAGGGGAACCTTTACCACCACCTGCTGGAGATATAACTTGTGAATTGCCGCTAACACTACTTCCCTTTCTATGGGGGAAGCTGGCAGGGCCGATTTGCGGTAACGGTGAGGGGGCATCACTTCGAATTCCAGCTTGTATCCCTGAGACACAATCTGTATAGCCCAGGGATCCACCTGTGAGCGAACCCACTGGTGGCTGAAATTTCGGAGACGCGCCGCCACCGCTCCTGGCTCCTGTGGAGCCCCAGCATCATGCGGTGGATTTAGTGGAAGCCGGGGAGGACTTCTGTTCCTGGGAACTAGCTGTCTTGTGCAGCTTCTTTCCTCTACCCCTGCCTCTGGCCAGAGAGGGCGCACCTCTGACCTTCTTGCTTCTCTGTGATCGAAAGGACTGCATTTGGTAATACGGTGCTTTCTTAGGCTGTGAGGGAATATATGGCAAAAAGTTTGACTTCCCAGCCGTAGCTGTGGAAACTAGGTCCGAGAGACCGTCCCCAAACAATTCCTCACCCTTGTAAGGTAACACCTCCATGTGCTTTTTGGAGTCGGCATCACCTGTCCATTGCCGAGTCCACAGGACCCTTCTGGCAGATATTGACATTGCATTTATTCTAGAGCCCAGTAGGCAAATGTCCCTGTGGGCATCCCTCATATATAGGACAGCGTCTTTTATATGCCCCAGGGTCAGTAAAATGGTATCCTTGTCTAAGATATCCATTTCCTCAGACAGATTATCCGTCCATGCTGCTACAGCACTACACATCCAGGCCGACGCAATAGCCGGCCTCAGTATAGTACCTGAGTGTGCATATACAGACTTCAGGATACTTTCCTGCTTCCTATCTGCAGGATCCTTTAGGGCGGCCGTATCCTGTGACAGCAGGGCACCCTTTTTAGATAAGCGTGTCAGAGCTTTATCTACCCTAGGGGAGGATTCCCAGCGCATCCTGTCTGTTGGCGGGAAAGGGTACGCCATAAGTAACCTTTTGGAAATCAGCACTTTCTTATCGGGGGAATCCCATGCTTTTTCACATAATTCATTTAACTCATGTGAAGGGGGAGAAGTCACCTCTTGCTTTTTCTCCCCATACATATATACCCTTTTGTCAGGGACAGGGTTTTCCTCCGGTATGTGCAATACATCCTTCATTGCTATAATCATGTATCGGATGGCTTTAGTCATTTTAGGCTGCAACTTTGCCTCATCGTCATCGACACTGGAGTCAGAATCCGTGTCGACATCTGTGTCAACCAACTGGGATAGTGGGCGCTTTTGAGACCCTGACGGCCTCTGAGCTGCAGAATCAGACACGGGTTGAGACCCTGACTGATTATCCAACCTTTTATGCAAGGAGCTTACATTATCATTTAACACCTTCCACATATCCATCCAATCAGGTGTCGGCGCCGTCGGCGGCGACACCACAGTCACTTGCACTTGTTCTGCCTCCACGTAACCGTCCTTGTCAAACATGTCGACACAAACGTACCGACACACCGCACACACACAGGGAATGCTCTAATTGAGGACAGGACCCCACAAGGCCTTTTGGGGAGACAGAGAGAGAGTATGCCAGCACACACCCCAGCGCTATATAACCCAGGGATTACACAGTAACTTAGTGTTTACCCAGTAGCTGCTGTTTATGATAATTTTGCGCCTAAATTTATGTGCCCCCCCCCCTCTCTTGTTACCATTTTTCTACCTTGATACTGCAGGGGAGAGCCTGGGGAGCTTCCGCTCAGCGGAGCTGTGAAGAGAAAATGGCGCTGGTTAGTGCTGAGGGAGAAGGCCCCGCCCCCTCTGCGGCGGGCTTCAGTCCCGGGTCTGTGTAATAAAATGGCGGGGGCTCGTACATATATACAGTGCCCAGCTGTATATATGTGTCTTTTTGCCAAGAGGTATCCTAATTGCTGCCCAGGGCGCCCCCTCCTGCGCCCTGCACCCTACAGTGACCGCAGTGTGTGGGTAGTGTGGGCGTAATGGCGCACAGCTGCAGTGCTGTGCGCTACCTCATGTGAAGACAGGAGTCTTCTGCCGCCGATTTCGATGTCTTCTTGCTTCTGCCGGCTTCTGACTTCTGGCTCTGCGAGGGGGACGGCGGCGCGGCTCCGGGAATGGACGACAAGGTCAGGTCCTGTGTTCGATCCCTCTGGAGCTAATGGTGTCCAGTAGCCTAAGAAGCGCAACCTAGCCGCAGTTAGTAGGTTTGCTTCTCTCCCCTCAGTCCCACGTAGCAGAGAGTCTGTTGCCAGCAGAAGCTCTCTGAAAATAAAAAGACCTAACTAAAATACTTTCTTATTAGCAAGCTCAGGAGAGCTCACTAAAAGCACCCAGCTCTGTCCGGGCACAGATTCTAACTGAGGTCTGGAGGAGGGGCATAGAGGGAGGAGCTAGTGCACACCAGGTAGTACTAAATCTTTCTTTAGAGTGCCCAGTCTGCTGCGGAGCCCGTCTATTCCCCATGGTCCTTACGGAGTCCCCAGCATCCACTAGGACGTTAGAGAAAATCATGTTATCATGCGACAGCAAAAATGTAATTTATGCCATCAAGTGCAGTTGTAACCTATTTTATATAGGGCGCACCAGCAGGGCACTAAAAGTTCGCCTTGGTGAGCATGTTAGAAATATAAAAAAGGGTCTAACTACCCATTCGCTTTCTGCTCACTTTCAGTCAAAACATAACTGCTCTATTATTGATGTGACGGGGTTTTATGGAATTAAACATGTTCAAGGAAATAAACGCAATAAAGATCTGGCTTCACAGCTTGCAAAATCTGAGATGCAATATATCTTTACCTATGGGACCTTGAATCCCCATGGTTTAAACTGTGATTTTGAACTTAAATGGTTTCTGTAAAAAAATTATTTTTTCTGTATACCTGTTTTCTGCAAAACGGTGCGTGTGATTAATAATAACATCTATCTGTTTATTATGAACAATAACATCTGTCTATTTACTTTGCTTAATCATTAGTTTGACATCTGTGAATGAAAACTCCGGTGTTAGGGGAAAAGAAACTGTATAGAAGTCCGTGCAGTGACGTTATTGAACTACACATCCCATGATTCCCTTGAAAGAGAGTAGAACATGCGCAACGTCACTTCCGGTTACTTCATCGATGCAGAACTAAGATTATGAGACAAACGGAGGACATGAATCAGTGACCGCTATTGACTTCCGGCGGATTTCCTTACAAGGCCATAAGAGTCCTGTAAATAAACTTCATCCCCCACAAGCCTTAGCGATATTCCCTGATCGCGGGTGAAACCAAGCACTGTAATGTCTCCATATGTTTGCAATACCAAGTGTGCAGTTTGGGGATTTAAAGGTCTCCCGTTTGGTCTATTTATTATCTAATTTTTGTAACACTGGTAACTTTTGTGTATTCATTGGCAGCTGCAATTTCCGGTGGAACTCCTTATATGGTCATTGGAGCTTGGCTCTTTTGCCTACATTTCCCACAATTCTCAGGGTTTTTTTTGCAATCGTGGCCCAAACAGAGTTTTGGGGCTTCATATTTTACTTGGTATACTCTTAATGGGGTTCAAATATAATGTAGGTTTATTTTGTTTAAATATTTATATAATTTGATCATGTTTTAAAGAAATGGAATAATGCAATTAATTAACGATGCAATTTCCTGCTGCTCACTGATTGGATGTTTGTATTATAAATATCCAGACTCCCCACAGTACAGGCAGTTCTTAATAAAGGTCCTGCTAAAGACCGAAACGCGTTGAACAAACAGTACTGTGAGTAGCCTTGGACGATCAAAGTTGGATCCATTTTTATTCTGCTTTTTTGTTCTGCTGTTCATCATCACTTTTTAAGAAAAAAAGTTTTTTTTTTTTTTAATGTATTTGGGAAATAAATCCTCCGTTTTAATTAAACAAAGAGAAATACTTTCCTGTTTTTTTTGTGTATCCTGTGTGGGATAATTTCCTGTGACCGTGGATAAAGATACCGTGATAGGAGTCGAATATCTATATATCCAGTGAGTTGTGGTACGCATTATTCTTGATGGTAGAAAATCCAAAAGATACCTTTATGTATATGTCCCAACTGCAAATTGTGTAAGTTGGAGTACGCATCTGACAGATCTTAAAGAATTTAAAGATACCTTTATGTGATTTATCATCATTTCACCATTGTGAGTCTTGGGTACGCTCCTGAGATTTAGATTTCAATACTTTAAAGAAATCTATTCATTGAAAGATACCTTTATGGGTTTCCACTCACTTGTTTCTGTGTGAGTGGGGTACGCCCTTTCTACTTCCTGAGTTGTGGAAATAATTAGATTGGTGCAAAACTGTCCTACACATTTTTTCTTTTACTTTTGTTTTTTATGAACACTGGGATCACTGTATGGTTCTACGAGAGGAGGAAGAACAAATCAGAGAAACTCTCAAGTTGTCATACGAAGGATACATCTTCTCCTCAATAATAAAAGGGATGTATTTTATGTAACAAATATTTCTTATGCGCCCTGTACATAGACAGATACCACCCCATATTTTGTATTATATATTACTTCTGTAAAGTTGGTGATTTTTACTTTGGCATTTGTAGTGGACAGGCAGCAATGCGTCACACAGGCGAACGGTTCAGAAAAAACCTTTTCCTTTGTGCTCATTTGTATCACCTCTGAACGGTCCGCCCGATCGGCTGCATTTAGTCTTTTGTTTTTTTCATTCTGTCTGTTTTTCCCATTATGTTTGCTTTAAGAGAAGAACGTTTACAGACCTTTGAAAAATTGTTTGGGGGTGAAAATGCCCCCCCTAAATCTTGTTGATTTTGACCTCGATGAGATCATGAATAAATTAGAAAACACTCTCCTTAAGGAGAGCAAGGTATGGTGGGAGATTGCCACCCTGGAAAAATATCTTACCCATGACCTGATACCTCGAGGTCTAAAAATCAACAAAATTTCCTCCTTCAATACAGCCAACGAGGACTTTAAAAAAGATTGGGAAAATACCATTAAAAGTTGCTCCCTAGCCCTAATTAAGTTGGTTATTAGAGAGAGGAAGAAGGAGCTCAGCAAATTAGATATGGAGATTGCTGAATATAAATCTTTGGCAACTCCCTTTTCAGAATCAGAGGATTACAAATCCTTAGAAAGAGAGATTGAGGTTAAATTAAAATGAGCCCAGAAACAATTGATAGAAAAGAAATTAAAAAAATTCAACAGGGATAAAGCCGAGCAAACTTCACAAGGGAATCAGGGGAATGAAACAAACGATACCCCTAGACATCCTCAGGATCCCCCTATCCGTCAGAATGAAGTACTGCAGCCTAGAAAATCCCAAAGATGGAAATTAGTTTTTAATAGACCCACTGATAGAAATGAAAGAAAAGAAAGGAACAATAGACCATCGTCAAATTTTTTTAAACCTCGTGACTTTCATAAGGAGACAAATAGAAGGTTTAGGGAAGTCACACCCGAATGGAGGGGCCCCCCTCCAAGGGAACAAAGGGACAGATATGCCAATAGTGAGAGAACCGCCAGGTGAACAGAGAATCGATTCTCTCCACTAGGAAGAGCTGCCGATGTGGAACAACATTTTTTTAGAGAATCGACATTATCAAAACCGCCGTCGGTAACATTAAATAGGGCCCAGAGGGGTAAAAGAGGAGGGATTTCCAAACCCCACAGAGGGAAACGCAAAAGGAAACGTAGGTCAAAAAGGGGTAAGACCATTAGTGAGGATGGAGTTACGGCTCCTAATATAGAAAAGGAAACCAAAAGTGCTTGCACAACTAAAATTTTTAATCTAAGTTCACATGTATTATCCGATAGTGAAACATCTGTTCTACAGAAGGGTTTAAAATATGCCCCGACTAATTCCATTAATGCTTTTGAGATTTATTTAGATGTGCAACGGTACCTGAGAAAGCTCACAATTAAGAAGTTCTTTGCTAATCAAGAAGAAAGCATGGAAATAGGCACACCTACAGCCACCCCCTTCAAACCTAGATCAATATTCTATCCTAAGCACATTCAAGGCCCCCTCATTGAAAGTTTTGGCGCCATGGTTCTTGGGGATTTGGAAAAACTCCAGACCAAACCAAAGAAACCCCAGAATTTTACTTTCAAAGAAAGAAAGGCTCTACAGGAATTAAAAAAGCTTAAAGAAGTAGTGATCAAACCCTCCGACAAAGAAGGGGGGGGGGTGTTGATGGGTTTGGCTGATTATGAGAAAGAAGTCCTACGACAGCTTAATGATGTAGGGACGTATAAAAAACTTAGGAGTGACCCCTCCAGTTCTATTTTATCCAAATTAAAGAACTACATTGATAAATATGAAAAAATGGGCACCATTAGCTATAAAGAGGCAAAGTTTATTTTGATTGATGAACCCACGGTGCCAGTTATATATGTACTGCCCAAATCTTTGTCCTCAAACCTATCCAGATTCATTGATTACCTCCTGCAGCCCATGGTGATTCAGAACAAATCCCACTTGAAGGATACTAAAGATTTCCTCACACTTTTGGAATCTATAAAGTGGGAAGAAGGGGACGTTCTGGTAACCGCGGATGTGGGTTCCCTCTACACCATCATCAACCATGATGATGGTGTAGAGGCAATCACTCATTTCCTTGAGGGGTCGGATTATACTAAGGACTTTAAGGAGATGGTGATAGAAGGTATAAGATTTATTCTTAACAATAACTTTTTTCTTTTTCAGGATCAGTTTTTTATTCAAAAAACTGGAACGGCTATGGGCACCAGATTCGCTCCTTGTTACGCAAATTTGTTCCTAGGACTGTGGGAACTGAATACGATCTGGTCCAACAATCCATATGGAGCGAATCTGGTGTCCTATGTCCCTTACATAGACAACATATTCTTCCTTTGGAGGGGGGATGTCGCTATGCTTGATACTTTCTGTACTTTATTAAAAACAAATGACAAGAATATTGTTTTGACGTTTCAAAAAAGTACAGAGACTATAAATTTTTTGGATATAACAGTTTATGTGAAAGAGGGTCAATTACACACAAAAACTTATTCAAAACCCACTGATTCGGGATCATACATATCGGCCAGCAGTTGTCATCATAACAACTGGCTGGATTCAATTCCAATGAGCCAATTAAAAAGGATAAAGAGAAACTGTATGGAACTTGATGTTTTTGAGTCCCAGGCAAAATAAATGAGTGAGAAATTTACTGCATGTGGATATAGTAAGAATACGGTTGAAAGAGCTTTAATGGAAGCCAAAACCACTGACCGTAGAGATCTGCTAGATATAAGATCAGGAAAAAATAAGAAGAGTAAGAAAAATGTATATGAATGGGCATTCATTACTGAATTTAACCAACAACACAGGGAAATAGAAAATATCTTAAGAAAGCATTGGGATCTGGTGAGGAAGGATCCGGTCATTGGACCTCCGGTTCCCCTTAAACCCATTCATATTTACCGGAAAGCCCCAAACCTAAAAAATAAGTTAGTTTCCAGTATGTTGCCCTCCACTAAAACCACATCTAGAATAGCCTCGAAAGGCTTTTACAGATGTGGGAACTGCATTGGATGCAGATCCATTAAAAGTGAAGGTAAAAGCAAAATTGAGAACATTAAAATAAATGGAAAAAATTAGATTTTACTCACCGGTAAATCTATTTCTCGTAGTCCGTAGTGGATGCTGGGGACTCCGTAAGGACCATGGGGAATAGACGGGCTCCGCAGGAGACTGGGCACTCTAAAGAAAGATTCAGTACTACCTGGTGTGCACTGGCTCCTCCCTCTATGCCCCTCCTCCAGACCTCAGTTAAGAAAACTGTGCCCGGAAGAGCTGACATTACAAGGAAAGGATTTTGGAATCCAGGGTAAGACTCATACCAGCCACACCAATCACACCGTATAACTCGTGATAAACTTACCCAGTTAACAGTATGAACAACAAACAAGCATCACTCAACTGATGCCACATAACATAACCCTTTAGTAAGCAATAACTATATACACGTATTGCAGAAAGTCCGCACTTGGGACGGGCGCCCAGCATCCACTACGGACTACGAGAAATAGATTTACCGGTGAGTAAAATCTTATTTTCTCTAACGTCCTAGTGGATGCTGGGGACTCCGTAAGGACCATGGGGATTATACCAAAGCTCCCAAACGGGCGGGAGAGTGCGGATGACTCTGCAGCACCGAATGGGCAAACTCAAGGTCCTCCTCAGCCAGGGTATCAAACTCGTAGAACTTTGCAAATGTGTTTGAACCCGACCAAGTAGCAGCTCGGCAAAGCTGTAATGCCGAGACCTCTCGGGCAGCCGCCCAAGAAGAGCCCACCTTTCTCGTGGAATGGGCTTTCACTGATTTTGGATGCGGCAACCCAGCCGCAGAATGAGCCTGCTGAATCGTGCCACAGATCCAGCGAGCAATAGTTTGCTTTGAAGCAGGAGCACCCAGCTTGTTGGATGCATACAGGACAAACAGCGAGTCAGTCTTCCTGACTCCAGCCGTTCTGGTCACATAAATCTTCAAAGCCCGGACTACGTCAAGCAACTTGGAATCCTCCAAGCCACCAGTAGCCACAGGCACCACAATAGGTTGGTTCAAATGAAAGGATGACACCACCTTTGGCAGAAATTGCGGACGAGTCCGCAATTCTGCCCTATCCATATGGAAAACCAGATAGGGGCTTTTACATGACAAAGCCGCAAATTCTGACACACGCCTAGCCGAAGCTAAGGCCAACAGCATGACCACTTTCCACGTGAGATACTTTAGCTCCAAGGTCTTAAGTGGCTCACACCAGTGGGATTTCAGGAAACTCAACACCACGTTAAGATCCCAAGGTGCCACTGGTGGCACGAAAGGGGGCTGAATATGCAGCACTCCCTTAACAAACGTCTGAACCTCAGGCAGTGAAGCCAGTTCTTTTTGGAAGAAAATGGATAGGGCCGAAATCTGGACCATTATGGACCCTAATTTCAGGCCCATAGTCACTCCTGACTGTAGGAAGTGCAGGAATCGACCCAGCTGGAATTCCTCTGTAGGGGCCTTCCGGGCCTCACACCAAGCAACATATTTTCGCCATATACGGTGATAGTGCTTTGCTGTCACATCCTTCCTAGCCTTTATCAGCGTAGGAATAACTTCATCCGGAATGCCTTTTTCCGCTAGGATCCGGCGTTCAACCGCCATGCCGTCAAACGCAGCCACGGTAAGTCTTGGAACAGACAGGGCCCTTGTTGTAACAGGTCCTGTCTGAGAGGCAGAGGCCACGGGTCCTCTGTGAGCATTTCTTGCAATTCCGGGTACCAAGTACTTCTTGGCCAATCCTGAACAATGAGTATTGTTCTCACTCCTCTTTTTCTTACAATTCTTAGCACCTTTGGTATGAGAGGAAGAGGAGGAAACACAGAGACCGACTGGAACACCCACGGTGTTACTAATGCGTCCACAGCTATCGCCTGAGGGTCCCTTGACCTGGCGCAATATCTTTTTAGCTTTTTGTTGAGACGGGACGCCATCATGTCCACCTGTGGCAGTTCCCATCGATTTGCAATCTGCGTGAAGACTTCTTGATGAAGTCCCCACTCTCCCGGGTGGAGGTCGTGCCTGCTGAGGAAGTCTGCTTCCCAGTTGTCCACTCCCGGAATGAACACTGCTGACAGTGCTAGTACGTGATTCTCCGCCCAACGAAGAATCCTGGTGGCTTCTGCCATTGCCACCCTGCTTCTTGTTCCGCCCTGGCGGTTTACATGGGCCACTGCCGTGATGTTGTCTGACTGAATCAGCACTGGTTGGTTTTGAAGCAGAGGTTCCGCTTGACTCAGGGTGTTGTATACGGCCCTTAGTTCCAGGATATTGATGTGCAGACAAGTCTCCTGACTTGACCACAGCCCCTGGAAGTTTCTGCCTTGAGTGACTGCCCCCCATCCTCGGAGGCTTGCATCTGTGGTCACCAGGACCCAGTCTTGTATGCCGAACCTGCGGCCCTCGAGGAGGTGAGCACTTTGCAGCCACCACAGAAGAGACACCCTGGCCCTGGGGGACAGGGTGATCAGCCGATGCATCTGAAGATGCGATCCGGACCACTTGTCCAACAGATCCCACTGAAAGATCCTCGCATGGAACCTGCCGAAGGGAATGGCTTCGTATGACGCCACCATCTTTCCCAGGACACGCGTGCAGTGATGCACCGATACCTGTTTTGGTTTTAGGAGGCCTCTGACCAGAGTCACAAGCTCCTGAGCCTTCTCCTCCGGGAGAAACACCCTTTTCTGGTTTGTGTCCAGAATCATGCCCAGGAAGGGTAGACGCGTCGTAGGAATCAGCTGCGACTTTGGAATATTCAGAATCCAGCCCTGCTGTTGCAACACTTCCTGAGAGAGTGCTACGCTGATCAGCAACCGCTCCCTGGACCTCGCCTTTATGAGGAGATCGTCCAAGTATGGGATAATCGTAACCCCTTGCTTCCGAAGGAGCACCATCATTTCCGCCATCACCTTGGTAAATATTCTCGGTGCCGTGGACAGGCCAAACGGCAACATCTGGAATTGGTAATGACAGTCCTGTACCACAAACCTGAGGTACTCCTGATGAGGTAGATTAATGGGGACATGCAGGTAAGCATCCTTGATGTCCAGAGACACCATAAAATCCCCCTCTTCCAGGCTTGCAATGACCGCTCTGAGCGATTCCATTTTGAACTTGAATCTTTTCAGATAAATGTTCAGGGATTTTAAATTCAATATGGGTCTGACCGAACCGTCCGGTTTCGGTACCACAAACATTGTGGAATAGCATCCTCTTCCTTGTTGAAGGAGGGGAACCTTTACCACCACCTGCTGGAGATATAACTTGTGAATTGCCGCTAACACTACTTCCCTTTCTATGGGGGAAGCTGGCAGGGCCGATTTGAGGTAACGGTGAGGGGGCATCACTTCGAATTCCAGCTTGTATCCCTGAGACACAATCTGTATAGCCCAGGGATCCACCTGTGAGCGAACCCACTGGTGGCTGAATTTTCATAGACGCGCCCCCACCGCTCCTGGCTCCTGTGGAGCCCCAGCATCATGCGGTGGATTTAGTGGAAGCCGGGGAGGACTTCTGTTCCTGGGAACTAGCTGTGTTGTGCAGCTTCTTTCCTCTACCCCTGCCTCTGGCCAGAAAGGACGCACCTCTGACCTTCTTGCTTCTCTGATTGAAAGGACTGCATTTGGTAATACGGTGCTTTCTTAGGCTGTGAGGGAATATATGGCAAAAAGTTTGACTTCCCAGCCGTAGCTGTGGAAACTAGGTCCGAGAGACCGTCCCCAAACAATTCCTCACCCTTGTAAGGTAACACCTCCATGTGCTTTTTGGAGTCGGCATCACCTGTCCATTGCCGAGTCCACAGGACCCTTCTGGCAGAAATTGACATTGCATTTATTCTAGAGCCCAGTAGGCAAATGTCCCTCTGGGCATCCCTCATATATAGGACAGCGTCTTTTATATGCCCCAGGGTCAGTAAAATGGTATCCTTGTCTAAGATATCCATTTCCTCAGACAGATTATCCGTCCATGCTGCTACAGCACTACACATCCAGGCCGACACAATAGCCAGCCTCAGTATAGTACCTGAGTGTGCATAAACAGACTTCAGGATACTTTCCTGCTTCCTATCTGCAGGATCCTTTAGGGCGGTCGTATCCTGTGACGCAGTGCCAGATTAAGGTCCACATGGGCCTGGAGCTGAAATTTACAGAGGGCCTAATTGTATGCGGCAACAAGGGATATGGCTAGTGATATGAGGGGCATGGGCTGTAGTGATCGCGCTGAGCGAAAAAAGTTGTGGGTCCCAGGGACTCCTCACTTTAAGATATTGGGGTCCTACGCCACGGTTTCTGGGTCCCATCAAAATTTATGAATTATAGGCAGTGCTGGGGGAAGGCAGCAGTTGGGGTAGAGCTGGGGGTTGTGGCAGGGAACACTTGGGGCAGGGAGGGGGTTAAGGGCGGGCAGTGCTGGGGGTAGTGAGGAGGTAAGAGCAGGCAAAAGTTTGAGAAGTGATGTGAGTGGGTAGCTGTTGGGGTAGAGGAAGATAAGGGCATGCAGGAGAGGGTAAGGAAAGACAGCAGCTGGGGCAGTATTGGGGCAATGCTGGTGATAGGAATGGTGTAAGTGTAGGTAGGTACTGGGGGCAGTACTGGGGATAGTGGTAGATTTCAGCTGGGGCAGTATTGGGGGCAAGGAGTGGGTTAGGGGCAGACAGTACAGAGGTAATGCTGGCGGTAGCGAGGGGGTAAATTTGGGGGGTTGAAAGTACATTGCTTTGTAATTATACCACTAAATCACGGTGAAAGGTAGTTTTTTATTGCAGCAGTAACTGGCAATAGAAATCCAGAGGTAGAGGGTGATGCCTTGTGGAGACAGAGAGTGACAGGAGAGTGGGTGATGGGGCGATAGTGATGCAGTGGAGAAGCAGAAGGTGAGGCAGTGGGTGACAGGGAGAGGCAGAGGGTGACAGGAGATTGTGATAGTGAGAGGCATTGGGTGACGCCAGGGTGTGGGTGACATAGAAGATAATGGGAAGAGGACGTCGGTGACAGGGGAGTGAAATGACAAGTAGATATAGGAGGAGACGGAGAGGCAGTGGGTTACAGGAAAGGGTGATGTGGATAGAGAGGGTGACGGGGAGAGATAGTGGGAGGCAGAGAGGCAGTGGGTGACCGTGTCACATCTCCTCTATGCGTGCACAGATGAAGCTTGGGCGTATGCTCCAGCTGCTGCAATTGCGATGGATATGGAACAGACCTAAAAGGGGAGAGAATGGAGTAAGGGAGAATGGGGTAAAGGAACAGAGATAGGGGGACAAGACAGAGTGGTGGTGATGGAGCCATGATAGAGCAGGGGTAGAGGGGAAGGCGGGACGGAGTGAGTTGGGGCAGACACTGGGTGATGGGCCCAATATGCTAATATGCAGAATGTCCCTAAATAACAATTAGAACACTGTCAGGATAATTATGGAACCACTGTCTTCTACAATGTCTCACCTGGTGAGTGCACCCCCAGGGCGCCAGCACCCTCAGCTATACCACTGACACCAGATGGTGCGAATGCAGCAGTATAGACTTCCTCCAATTCTCCCTGAGCCTGGCATTCATGCTGCCTGCCCCAAGTCCACTCACTCCGTGTCCTGCAGAATAAAATAGAGCAGCAGCACTCCTATCCACACACACAGTGACCCGGAGCGCGCTACTGCACAGTGCACACAGCTCCTCAGCGACAGCCAGAAGCAGGCAAAGCCCCGGCTGCAGTGTCGTAAGTTTATTCCCATTGCCCGGAGATAAGTTAGAGTTCGGTGCCCCCCACGACCCCCTTCCCACACAGCTATCTACCCTATTATAGCTATCCCTTCCTCACACAGACACCCCATCCACACACACACTCTACCCCCTTAGCTCCCCAGAAACACACATACAGCGCACCACCCTCACACAATCCCCCATCACAATGCTTCTCCCCCTTCCTACTGCTCCTTATCTACCCTCTGCCCGCTCCCTCCTGACTGGTCAGTGGACCTCCTTAGGTGACAAAATGGGATGAGGCTCACTCACTGATCCCCCTAATTTTTGTGCCACCTAGCTCCTCTCCCCCTTCGATGGCTCCAGCACCATCTTGGCATCCTTTGCCCCTAATACAGACACACAGACCCTCCCCCACACACACAGCTATCTACCCTATTATAGCGGGTGTAGTAGTGTATGCCGGCAGCCGGGCTCTCGGCGACCAGCATACCGGCACCGGAATCCCGACCACCGGCATACCGACAGCTGGGTGAGCGCAAATGAGCCCCTTGCGGGCACGCCACGCTATCTATTCTCCCTCAGGGGGGTCGTGGACCCCCAAGAGGGAGAAAAGATGTCGGTATGCTGGCGGTCGGGATTCTGGTGCCGGGATGCTTGACGTCGGGAGCCCGGCTGGCGGCATACAGAAGACCACCCATTATAGCTATCCCTTCCTCACTTCCCTCACCCAAAAAAATACTCACACACAGTGCTCTCACCCATTACAGTCAGTTCACTTGAAACACACATACAGTGTACCACCCTCACAATAAAGATGTCCTGTCCTCACACAGACTCAACCCCCATTACTCAGCTCCCCTCAAACCGCCCTGCCCCCTCACATACACCGTAGGTCACCTTTCCTAATACACACAGCAAGCTATCCTCCCCACAGACACACAAACTCTTTAGTTCACCCACTCAGATCGGCTCCCCTACACTGAGCTCTCCTCCAGGTGCACAGACATAACGGCCGGCTTTCACTTCTGCCGCAGGGGATCATCTGCTGAGCGTCTGTTTCCAATGCAGACTGTGCTGCACTGCGTGTTCCGATCACTGCTTCCCACAGTGATCGGGACACAGTGTTAGAGAAGACACCACTTCTGAGAGTGACACTCAGTCGCCAGGTGGGGGGGATGTGGGCTGCCCGATCACTGACCAGCAGTGATCAGGACACGCTGGAGGCAGAGCCGCGGCTGCAGGAGGACCGACCAGGTCTCAGGCGGCGATTAAATGTGGAGATGGGAGGCACTGCTGGCAGTGATTGGCTGAGACAGGGAATGATGCTGATTGGTTGGGGAGTCAGAGCGCATCCTGCAGGACCCGCTCATATTTCAAAATTGAGTCCCTCACTGCCTATAGCACATAAAATACACAAACACATACAGTACACACACGTACACCACCTCAACACACACACACACCACCACATATATACACACAGTAGAGTACACACTACACACATACAGTACACACACACACACACCACTGCAGAATATACTCAGTACAACACACACACCACTGCTGCAAGCATATACACACACCACCACATATAAACACACACAAACAGTACACACTACATATACCTTCAGTACCAGGCTTCCTGCAGCAGCTGCAGCTCCTCGTGTAGTCTGGGGGTGGAGCTTGTGACAGGCTCAGTCAGGACCGCGGAAAAGGAGAGACTGGAGGGGAGAGGTGGCCCTCACATTGCCTGCACGGCTCTCTGTGATTCATCTCAGAGAGTGCTGGAGCTGGAGGAGGCAAGGTAGGGGAGAGAGGGCAGCCGCTTCCGCTGGCAGTGTGTGACAGGAAAAAGTTTTTTTTCCTGTCAACGCTGTCAGTGAGTCTCCTGTGGGCCTATTTTCAATGGGGGGCCTGGAGCTGCAGCTCCATCCGCCCCATTGTTAATCCGGCCCTGCTGTGACGGCAGGGCCACCTTTTTAGATAAGCGTGTCAGAGCTTTATCTACCCTAGGGGAGGATTCCCAGCGCATCCTGTCCGTTGGCGGGAAAGGGTACGCCATAAGTAACCTTTTGGAAATCAGCACTTTCTTATCGGGGGAATCCCATGCTTTTTCACATAATTCATTTAACTCATGTGAAGGGGGAAAAGTCACCTCTTGCTTTTTCTCCCCATACATATATACCCTTTTGTCAGGGACAGAGTTTTCCTCCGGTATGTGCAATACATCCTTCATTGCTATAATCATGTATCGGATGGCTTTAGTCATTTTAGGCTGCAACTTTGCCTCATCATCATTGACACTGGAGTCAGAATCCGTGTCGACATCCGTGTCAACCAACTGGGATAGTGGGCGCTTTTGAGACCCTGACGGCCTTTAAGCTGCAGAATCAGACATGGGTTGAGACCCTGACTGATTATCCAACCTTTTATGCAAGGAGCTTACATTATCATTTAACACCTTCCACATATCCATCCAATCAGGTGTCGGCGCCGTCGGCGGCGACACCACAGTCACTTGCACTTGTTCTGCCTCCACGTAACCGTCCTCGTCAAACATGTCGACACAAACGTACCGACACACCGCGCACACACACAGGGAATGCTCTAATTGAGGACAGGACCCCACAAGGCCTTTTGGGGAGACAGAGAGAGTATGCCAGCACACACCCCAGCGCTGTATAACCCAGGGATTACACAGTAACTTAGTGTTTACCCAGTAGCTGCTGTTTATGATAATTTTGCGCCTAAATTTATGTGCCCCCCCCTCTCTTGTTACCCTTTTTCTACCTTGATACTGCAGGGGAGAGCCTGGGGAGCTTCCGCTCAGCGGAGCTGTGAAGAGAAAATGGCGCTGGTTAGTGCTGAGGAAGAAGGCCCCGCCCCCTCAGCGGCAGGCTTCAGTCCCGGGTCTGTGTAATAAAATGGCGGGGGCTCGTACATATATACAGTGCCCAGCTGTGTATGTGTGTCTTTTTGCCAAGAGGTATCCTAATTGCTGCCCAGGGCGCCCCCCCCTGCGCCCTGCAGTGACCGGAGTGTGTGGGTAGTGTGGGCGCAATGGCGCAGAGCTGCAGTGCTGTGCGCTACCTCATGTGAAGACAGGAGTCTTCTGCCGCCGATTTCGATGTCGTCTTGCTTCTGCCGGCTTCTGACTTCTGGCTCTACGAGGGGGACGGCGGCGCGGCTTCGGGAACGGACGACAAGGTCAGGTCCTGTGTTCGATCCCTCCGGAGCTAATGGTGTCCAGTAGCCTAAGAAGCGCAACCTAGCCGCAGTTAGTAGGTTTGCTTCTCTCCCCTCAGTCCCACGTAGCAGAGAGTCTGTTGCCAGCAGAAGCTCTCTGAAAATAAAAAAACCTAACTAAAATACTTTCTTATTAGCAAGCTCAGGAGAGCTCACTAAAAGCACCCAGCTCTGGCCGGGCACAGATTCTAACTGAGGTCTGGAGGAGGGGCATAGAGGGAGGAGCCAGTGCACACCAGGTAGTACTAAATCTTTCTTTAAAGTGCCCAGTCTGCTGCGGAGCCCGTCTATTCCCCATGGTCCTTACGGAGTCCCCAGCATCCACTAGGACGTTAGAGAAAATCATGTTATCAAAGACTTCATAACATGCGACAGCAAAAATGTAAATAAACTACATCCCCCACAAGCCTTAGCGATATTCCCTGATTGCGGGTGAAACCAAGGACTGTAATGTCTCCATATGTTTGCAATACCAAGTGTGCAGTTTGGGGATTTAAAGGTCTCCCGTTTGGTCTATTTATTATCTAATTTTTGTAACACTGGTAACTTTTGTGTATTCATTGGCAGCTGCAATTTCCGGTGGAACTCCTTATATGGTCATTGGAGCTTGTCTCTTTTGCCTACATTTCCCACAATTCTCAGCGTTTTTTTGCAATCGTGGCCCAAACAGAGTTTTGGGGCTTCATATTTTACTTGGTATACTCTTAATGGGGTTCAATATAATGTAGGTTTATTTTGTTTAAATATTTATATAATTTGATCATGTTTTAAAGAAATGGAATTATGCAATTAATTAACGATGCAATTTCCTGCTGCTCACTGATTGGATGTTTGTATTATAAATATCCAGACTCCCCACAGTACAGGCAGTTCTTGATAAAGGTCCTGCTAAAGACCGAAACACGTTGAACAAACAGTACTGTGAGTAGCCTTGGACGATCAAAGTTGGATCCATTTTTATTCTGCTTTTTTATTCTGCTGTTCATCATCACTTTTTAAGAAAAAAATGTTTTTTTTTTAATGTATTTGGGAAATAAATCCTCCGTTTTAATTAAACAAAGAGGAATCCTTTCCTGTTTTTTTTGTGTATCCTGTGTGGGATAATTTCCTGTGACCGTGGATAAAGATACCGTGATAGGAGTCGAATATCTATATATCCAGTGAGTTGTGGTACGCATTTTTCTTGATGGTAGAAAATCCAAAAGATACCTTTATGTATATGTCCCAACTGCAAATTGTGTAAGTTGGGGTACGCATCTGACAGATCTTAAAGAATTTAAAGATACCTTTATGTGATTTATCGTCATTTCACCATTGTGAGTCTTGGGTACGCTCCTGAGATTTAGATTTCAATACTTTAAAGAAATCTATTCATTGAAAGATACCTTTATGGGTTTCCACTCACTTGTTTCTGTGTGAGTGGGGTACGCCCTTTCTACTTCCTGAGTTGTGGAAATAATTAGATTGGTGCAAAACTGTCCTACACATTTTTTCTTTTACTTTTGTTTTTTATGAACACTGGGATCACTGTATGGTTCTACGAGAGGAGGAAGAACAAATCAGAGAAACTCTCAAGTTGTCATACGAAGGATACATCTTCTCCTCAATAATAAAAGGGATGTATTTTATGTAACAAATATTTCTTATGCGCCCTGTACATAAGACAGATACCACCCCATATTTTGTATTGTATATTATTCTTTGGGACCTAATCAGTCACATAGAGCAGCCTACTAGGATAATATTGCTAATGAACCTTCTAATTCCATGGGTTACAGGACTTCCTACTGGCACGTTCCTTTTGAGTCATGTATGGCTATATACAGGTTGAGTATCCCATATCCAAATGTTCCGAAATACAGAATTTTTTGATTAGGACTGAGATAGTGAAACCTTTGTTTTATGATGGCTCATTGTACACAAACTTTGTTTAATACACAAAGTTATTAAAAATATTGTATCAAATTACCTTCAGGCTGTGTATATAAGGTGTATATGAAACATAAATGAATTGTGTGCTTAGACTTGGGTCCCATCACCATGATATCTCATTATGGTATGCAATTATTCCAAAATACGGAAACATCCGATATCCAAAATACTTCTGGTCCCAAGCATTTTGGATATGGGATACTCAACCTGTTATATCACTGGATTGTTAGCAGAGATTATGTTACTGGAATAGTAATTTGTGATGCAAATGTGTCCGAGTGCATGACTCCTGGCTCCTCTCCTTCAACAGAAGATGAAGTAGGGTGTATAAAGAAATAGTGCCATGGGGCAGACCAATTGTAATATGGTGAAATGCGTGGACATTTAAAAAAAAAATGTTTTTAAATCAAATTTAAAAAATCAGTTAATACAGAAGCCCTTATTTCACCATCAGGTGACTGAAACATGGTCAGTCGCGAGGTTAGAAAGATTAAACAATGGGAGTAATCGATGTAGAAAATTAGGAGTCTTGCATTAAAAATATCCAATATGAGATCTGTATGACAATTTCAAGATAAATGGAAGCAAACATGGTTCTTTAGTACAGACAAATAGTGGTTAGATGTGAAGTCTGGTCTAGGCTGCAACTACTAAATTCCCAGGTCTCTTTGGGCCTATTAATTCTGCACAGGATTAGATTGTTCTACACATATAGATACACACACACACACACACACACACATGTATACACATGTATTGAATAGTACTGTACTAGTTCTACGCGATGGTCATTACCTGATTTTAACACCTACCAATAAAATTTAGACATAACTGTTTTAAGTCTTTCAGCTACAGTATAGTGTGGCATTTATGGAATGACATATAAATGATTGGAGAAGTGTTGCACTGGGGTGCCACTGAGCAAGTGTAAAACCATTTATGTCCACCCAAAAAGCTGCTGTGAAGATAAAAGCATCTCAATAGTATTCGACCCACAGCCCCACAGATGCACTGTATTTAATATAAATGAGGAAGCAACAAAGAAACCACTACGGCCACACCTGCCTTATAATTTATAAACTAAAGCGCTGGGAAGCGGTTCTCAGTCTGCTATTGGATCTGTCAGGGAGCACTTGCCACACTGAGGTTTCAATGCAGGAATACACTGCCCATAGCAGGGCGCATCAATTGCAAGTGAATAAAAATGGTAAAATGCATCATATTTCCCATATTCACTTTTTTGTTTTACAAAGACAACCCCCAAGTTTCATGGTGACCACAGAGAAAGAAAATTTTAATTCTCAATATTTTTTAATTTTTTATTTAAAATATATAAATATTTTTAGATAGTAAATGTATGTATGTACGTACGTACGTACGTACGTACGTACATAAATGTTTTATTACATTCTGAATGAATCAATGCTTAAAGGTTAACATAAAATAGGATTTTGATAACCTACCAGTTTATCCTTTTCTCCTAGTCCGTAGAGGATGCTGGGGACGACATCAAGACCATGGGGTATAGACGGGATCCGCAGGAGACATGGGCACTCCTAAGACTTTTCAGTGGGTGTGAACTGGCTCCTCCCTCTATGCCCCTCCTCCAGACCTCAGTTGTAGGAACTGTGCCCAGGGAGACTGACATTTCGAGGAAAGGAATTACTTAACTAGTGGTGAGATATCTACCAACTCACACCCTTAACCATGCCGCACACATGGCATTCAACATAACACACGCCAACATGCATGAACTAATTGCAGCAACATGCTGAAACCAAGACAACACAACTTGTGTAACTGTAATAACTAAACTGCAGGTAAAGTACGCACTGGGACGGGCACCCAGCATCCTCTACGGACTAGGAGAAAATAAGATTTTAAACCTACCGGTAAATCTTTTTCTCCTAGTCCGTAGAGGATGCTGGGGACTCCGTAAGGACCATGGGGAATAGACGGGCTCCGCAGGAGACATGGGCACCAAAAAGAACTTTAGATATGGGTGTGCACTGGCTCCTCCCTCTATGCCTCTCCTCCAGACCTCAGTTAGAGAAACTGTGCCCAGAGGAGACAGAAAATACGAGGAAAGGATTTTTGTTAATCTAAGAGCAAGATTCATACCAGCCCACACCACCCACACAGTACAACATGGAATATACGAACCAGTTAACAGTATGAAACAAAACAGCATCAGCCCGAGACTGATCAAAACTGTAACAAAACCCTTAAGTAAGCAAAAACTATATACAATTCTTGCAGATGTAGTCCGCACTGGGACGGGCGCCCAGCATCCTCTACGGACTAGGAGAAAAAGATTTACCGGTAGGTTTAAAATCTTATTTTCTCTTACGTCCTAGAGGATGCTGGGGACTCCGTAAGGACCATGGGGATTATACCAAAGCTCCAAAACGGGCGGGAGAGTGCGGATGACTCTGCAGCACCAATTGAGCAAACAGGAGGTCCTCATCAGCCAGGGTATCAAACTTGTAGAACTTCGCAAAGGTGTTTGAACCCGACCAAGTAGCAGCTCGGCACAGCTGTAATGCCGAGAAACCTCGGGCAGCCGCCCAAGAAGAGCCCACCTTCCTAGTGGAATGGGCCTTTACAGAATTCGGTAACTGCAATCCAGCCGTAGAATGAGCCTGCTGAATCGTGTTACAGATCTAGCGAGCAATCGTCTGCTTCAAAGCAGGAGCGCCAACCTTGTCGGCTGCATACAGGACAAACAGTGCCTCTGTTTTCCTAACCCGAGCCGTTCTGGCCACATACATTTTCAATGCCCTGACCCCATCCAGGGACTCGGAATCCTCCAAGTCCCGCGTAGCCACAGGCACCACAATAGGTTGGTTCATATGAAAAGAAGAAACCACCTTGGGCAAAAATTGAGAATGAGTCCGCAATTCTGCTCTATCCACATGGAACATCAGATAGGGGCTCTTGTGATATAATGCCGCCAACTCCGACACTCGCCTTGCAGATGCCAAGGCCAACAACATGACCACTTTCCAAGTGAGATATTTTAATTCCACTGTTTTAAGTGGTTCAAACCAGTGAGAATTAAGGAACCGCAACACCACGTTAAGGTCCCAGGGTGCCACTGGGGGCACAAAAGGAGGCTGGATATGCAGCACTCCCTTCACAAAAGTTTGGACTTCTGGGAGAGAAGCCAATTCCTTCTGAAAGAAAATGTATAGGGCCGAAATCTGAACCTTAATGGAACCTAATTTTAGGCCCAAATTCACTCCCGTCTGTAGAAAGTGAAGGAAACGGCCCAAATGGAAATCTACCGGAGGAGCATTCCTGGACTCACACCACAATATATACTTTCGCCATATACGGTGATAATGTTTCGCTGTCACGTCTTTCCTAGCCTTTATCAGAGTAGGAATGACCTCATCCGGAATGCCCTTTTCCGCTAGAATCCGGCGTTCAACCGCCATGCCGTCAAACGCAGCCGCGGTAAGTCTTGGAACAGACAGGGCCCCTGTTGTAACAGGTCCTCTCTGAGAGGAAGAGGCCATGGATCTTCTGTGAGCATCTCCTGCAGATCCGGATACCAGGCCCTTCGCGGCCAATCTGGAACAATGAGAATTGTCTGTACTCCTTTTCGTCTTATGATTCTCAATACCTTTGAGATGAGCGGAAGGAGGAGGAAACACATAGACCGACTGAAACACCCATGGTGTCACCAGGGCGTCCACCGCCACTGCCTGAGGGTCCCTCGACCTGGCGCAATACTTCGGTAGTTTCTTGTTGAGGCGTGACACCATCATGTCATTGTGAGGCAGTCCCCACCGACTTGCAATCTCTGCGAAGACTTCCTGATGAAGTCCCCACTCTCCTAGATGTAGATCGTGTCTGCTGAGGAAGTCTGCTTCCCAGTTGTCCACTCCCGGAATGAAGACTGCTGTCATGGCGCTTACATGATTTTCCACCCAGCGAAGAATCCTGGTGGCATCTGCCATTGCCACTCTGCTCTTTGTTCCGCCTTGGCGGTTTACATGCGCCACTGCGGTGATGTTGTCTGACTGGATCAGAACTGGTAGGTCGCGAAGCAAATCTTCCGCTTGTCGAAGGGCATTGTATATGGCCCTCAACTCCAGTATGTTGATGTGAAGACAAGCCTCCTGGCTTGACCAGAGACCATGGAAGTTTCTTCCCTTTGTGACTGCTCCCCAACCTCGGAGCCTCGCGTCCGTGGTTACCAGAACCCAGTCCTGAATGCCGAACCTGCGACCCTCCAGAAGGTGAGCACTCTGCAGCCACCACAGGAGAGATACCCTGGCCCTGGGGGACAGGCTGATCATCTGATGAATCTGTAGATGAGACCCGGACCACTTGTCCAGAAAGTCCCATTGAAAAGTTCTCGCATGGAACCTGCCGAATGGAATGGCCTCGTAAGTCGCCACCATCTTTCCCAGAACTCGAGTGCAGTGATGCACCGACACCCTCTTTGGCTTCAATAGGTCCTTGACCAAAGACATGAGTTCTTGGGCCTTTTGCGTCGGAAGATAAACCCTTTTCTGGTCCGTATCCAGAATCATGCCTAAGAAAGGCAACCGAGTCGTTGGAACCAACTGTGACTTCGGGAAATTGAGAATCCAGCCGTGCTGTTGCAACACCCTCAGGGAGAGTGATACGCTGTTCAGTAACTGTTCTCTTGATCTCGCTTTTATCAGGGGATCGTCCAAGTACGGGATAATTGTGACACCCTGCTTGCGCAGGAGCACCATCCTTTCTGCCATTACCTTGGTGAAAATCCTCGGGGCCGTGGAAAGCCCAAAAGGCAGCGTCTGAAATTGGTAATGACAATCCTATACAGCAAACCTCAGGAACGTCTGATGAGGCGGATATATGGGGACATGAAAGCATGCATCCTTTATGTCCAGGGACACCATATAATCCCCCCCTTCCAGGCTGGCGATGACCGCTCTGAGCGACTCCATCTTGAACTTGAACCTTTTTAAGTATAGGTTTAAGGATTTTAAATTCAAAATGGGCCTGACCGAACCGTCCGGTTTCGGGACTAAAAACAGGGTTGAGTAATACCCCATCCCCTGCTGCAGCAGGTGGACTTTGACCACCACTTGTTGAAGACTCAATTTTTGAATCGCATTTAACACTATCTCCCTCTCTGGGGGAGAAGCCGGTAGGGCCGATTTGAAAAAACGGCGAGGAGGCACCTCTTCGAATTCCAGCTTGTAACCCTGGGAAACAATTTCTATTGCCGAGGGATCCACCTGTGAGTGAACCCAAACGTGGCTGAAAAGTTGAAGATGTGCCCCCACTGGGGCGGACTCCCTCAGCGGAGCCACAGCGTCATGCAGTGGATTTTGTAGAGGCCGGGGAGGACTTCTGCTCCTGGGAACTAGCTGTGGTTGGCAGCTTTTTTCCCTTACTCTTACCTCTGGCAGGAAAGGAAGATCCTCGCACTCTCTTGGGTTTATGCGACCGAAAGGACTGCATCTGATAATGTGGTGCTTTCTTAGGCTGTGAGGAAACATAAGGCAAAAAAGTTGATTTACCTGGCGTAGCCGTGGAAACAAGGTCTGTGAGACCTTCCCCAAACAATTCCTCACCCTTGTAAGGTAAAACCTCCATATGCCTCTTCGAGTCGGCATCGCCCGTCCATTGTCGGGTCCATAGGGCTCGTCTAGCCGAAATCACCAACCCAGTAGGTTGTACCCAGTAGAACCCAGTAGGCCAATGTCTCTCTGAGCATCCCTCATATATAGGACAGCATCTTTAATATGACCCAGGGTCAATAAAATGTTTTCCTTATCCAGCGTATCTATATCAGCAGATAAGGTATCTGTCCACGCTGCTATCGCGCTACAAACCCAAGCCGACGCTATCGTCGGTCTGAGTAAGGTACCAGTATGTGTGTAAATAGACTTCAAGGTAGTCTCCTGCCTGCGATCAGCAGGATCCTTGATGGTTGCCGTATCTTGAGATGGCAGCGCTACCTTTTTGGATAAGCGGGTCAATGCTTTATCCATCCTCGGGGAGGATTCCCACCGTATCCTGTCCTTAGTCGGGAAAGGATACGCCATAAGAATCCTTTTGGGAATCTGCAGTTTTTTGTTTGGAGACTCCCAAGCCTTTTCAAATCATACATGATTGTCCCTGACGACGGGTTGTTACCCGAAACGGCGTAGGACGCAATAAAGTACAAGCTGTTTTAAACTTACTTGAAGTCTGTGGAGTGCCGCCATTACCGCTACATATATATATATATATATTATGTGCCCCCCCTTCTTTCAAACCCTCTGTCACCGTGTTCAGCAGGGGAGAGTCCGGGGAGCCAGCTTCTCAGCGTGTGCTGTGGAGAAAAATGGCGCTGAGGATCAAGCTCCGCCCCCTCAGCGGCGGGCTTCGGTCCCGCTTGATTGCTTTCAAAAACTGACGGGAATCTCTTATATATAGTGCAAAGCCCATATATGTCCTGATTTTGCCAGACCAGAGGTTTAATTGCTGCCTAGGGCGCCCCCCCCGCGCCCTGCACCCTTACAGTGCCTGCCGTGTGTGTGTTGTGCGGGAGCAATGGCGCGCAGCATTACCTCAGTGAAGATCCGAAGTCTTCTGCCGCCTCTGAAGTCTTCTTTCTTCCGGCTCTGTGAGGAGGACGGCGGCGCGGCTCCGTGACGAACAGCTAGGAGAGACCTGCGTTCTGACTCCCTCTGGAGCTAATGGTGTCCAGTAGCCTAAGAAGCAGGGCCTAGCAGTTAAGTAGGTCTGCTTCTCTCTCCTCAGTCCCTCGATGCAGGGAGCCTGTTGCCAGCATCTGAAAATAAAAAACCTAACAAAATTTCTTTCTTTCAGGAAACTCAGGAGAGCTCCCTGTAATGCACCCAGTCTCCTCTGGGCACAGTATCAAACTGAGGTCTGGAGGAGGGGCATAGAGGGAGGAGCCAGTGCACACCCATATCTAAAGTTATTTTGCCCATGTCTCCTGTGGAGCACGTCTATTCCCCATGGTCCTTACGGAGTCCCCAGCATCCTCTAGGATGTAAGAGAAAAGGATTTACCGGTAGGTTATCAAAATCCTATTTTCTCATACGTCCTAGAGGATTCTGGGGCCGACATCAAGACCATGGGGTCTATACCAAAGCTCCAGTACGGGCGGGAGAGTGCAGATGACCCTGCAGCACCGATTGACCAAACTTTAGGTCCTCATCGGCCAAGGTGTCAAACTTGTAGAACTTAGCAAATGTGTTTGACCCTGACCAAGTAGCTGCTCAGCAAAGTTGTAATGCCGAGACCCCCCAGGCAGCCGCCCAGGATGAGACCACCTTCCTAGTGGAGTGGGCCTTTACCGACGTCGGTAACGGCAATCCAGCCATAGTATGAGCTTGCTGAATCGTATTTCTAATCCAACGTGCAATAGTCTGCTTGGAAGCAGGACAGCCAATCTTGTAATCATACAGGACAAACAGAGCCTCTGTTTTCCGTATACGAGCTGTTCTAGCAACATAGATTTTCAAACCTCTAACCACATCTAGAGACTTTGAATCAGTGAATGTGTCAGTAACTACTGGCACCACAATAGGTTGGTTTATGTGAAAAGCAGAAACCATCTTTGGAAGAAAATGTTGGCGAGTTCGCAACTATGCCCTATCTTCCTGGAAAATCAGGTAAGGGCTCTTGTGAGACAAGGCCCCTAATTCCTACACCCGCCTTGCGGATGCCAATGCCAAAAGCATCACCACTTTCAAAGTGAGAAATTTCAACTCTATCTTTTGTAGAGGCTCAAACCAATCCGATTGAAGGAACTGCAATACAACGTTAAGGTCCCATGGTGCCACTGGAGGCACGAATGGAGGCTGGATGTGCAGAACCCCTTTCACGAAGGTCTGAACCTCTGGAAGAGACGCCAATTGTTTTTGGAAGAACACTGACAAGGCCGAAATCTGGACCTTGACTGATCCCAATCGTAGGCCCGTCTCCACACCATCCTGCAAAAAATGGAGAAAACGTCCTAAGTGAAACTCTTCCGTAGGAGATTTCTTGGATTCACACCAAGACACATATTTTCTCCAAATACGGTGGTAATGTTTTGACATTACTCCCTTTCTGGCCTGAATAAGGGTGGGGATGACCTCCTTAGGAATACCCTTCCTGGCTAGGATACGGCGCTCAACAGCCATGCCATCAAACGTAGCCGCGGTAAGTCTTGGTACACACACGGCCCCTGCTGCAGCAGGTCCTCCCGAGAAGAGGCCGAGGATCTCCTATGAGTAACTGCTGAAGATCTGAGTACCAAGCCCTTCTTGGCCAGTCTGGGGCAATGAAGATTGCTCGAACCCTTTTCTTTCTTATGATCCTGAGTACTTTTGGGATCAACGGAAGTGGAGGGAAAACATACACTGACGGAAACACCCACTGGGTCACCAGTAAAATACCTAACTGCATAGCAAATTTACTTGGCGCAGTGCGAACATTGCGCATGCGCAATTAGCGGAAAATCGCTTAGCTCCAGAACATTTATGTGAAGGCAGGCTTCCTGTTTTGACCAACGTCCGTGGAAGTTTTCTCCCTGAGAGACTGCTCCCCAGCCTCGGAGACTTGCATCCGTGGTTACTAGGAACCAGTCCTGAATCCTGAACCTGCGTCCCTCTAGCAGGTGAGAGCTGTGCAACTACCACAGGAGCGAAATCCTGTTTTTTGACGACAGGATTATCTTTCTGTGCATGTGTAGGTGTGACCCCGACCACTTGTCCAACAGGTCCCACTGGAATACTCTGGCATGGAACCTGACAAACTGTATGGCCTCGTAGGCCGCCACCATCTTCCCCAACAACTGAATGCACTGATGGATCGACACACTTGATGGTTTCAATATCTGTTTTACCATTTACTGGATTTCCAGAGCCCTTTTCCAGCGGAAGAAATACTCTCTGAACTTCTGTGTCCAGAAGGGTGTGGTTCGTTTTATCGACAGTATCTAGGTCGACAATGTTTAGGTCGACCACTATAGGTCGACAGTCACTAGGTCGACATGGATGGAAGGTCGACAGGGTTTCTAGGTCGACATGTGCTAGGTCGACAGGTCTAAAGGTCGACATGAGGATTTTTTTTTTTTTGGTGTCGTTTTCTTCGTAAAGTGACCGGGATCCCAAATTAGTGCACCGCGTCCCCTTGCTTCGGGCATGGTGCCTTCGCTCCGCTACCGCTCGGCACACTTTACCGTTCCAATCGTAGTCCACGTGGATCGTTAAGTATGAAAAAATCCCCCCAAAAAATATGTGAAAAACTCATGTCGACCTTTAGACCTGTCGACCTAGCACATGTCGACCTAGAAACCCTGTCGACCTTCCATCCATGTCGACCTAGTGACTGTCGACCTATAGTGGTCGACCTAAACATTGTCGACCTAGACACTGTCAATCTTCAGACCGGATCCCGTCCAGAATCATCCCGAGGAAAGACAACCTTGTCGTCGGTTCCAACTGTGACTTTGGGTAATTTATGATCCAACCATGTTGTTGGAGTATTGACAGGGAGAGGGATATGTTTTGTAATAACTGCTCCCTGGATCTCGCCTTTATCAGGAGGTCGTCCAGATAAGGGATTATATTGACTCCTTTCTGACGAAGGAGGACCATCATCTCCGCCATCACCTTGGTGAATACCCTTGGCGCCGTGGAGAGACCAAAAGGTAACGTCTGGAATTGGTAATGGCAATCCTGAATGGCGAATCTCAGATAAGCCTGGTGAGGAGGATAAATGGGAACATGCAGGTAAGCATCCTTTATGTCCACCGACACTAAGTAGTCCCCCTCCTCCAGACTGGCAATCACCGCCCGAAGTGATTCCATCTTGAACTTGAACCTTTTCAGGAAGAAATTCAGATCTTTTAGATTTAGGATCAGTCTGACCGAGCCGTCCGGCTTCGGAACAACAAAGAGGCATGAATAAAAACCCCGCCCTTGTTGTGACAACGGTACCAGGACTATAACCTGGTCTTGACATCATTTTTGGATTGCCGCTGTTACTGCTTCTCTCTCTGGCGGAGAAGCTGGCAAGGTCGATTTCAAAAATCGGCATGGGGGAACGTCTTGAAACTCTAGTTTGTATCCCTGGGATACTATTTGCAACACCCAGGGATCCAGGCCAGACAGAATCCAATCCTGGCTGAAGAGTTTGAGACGTGCCCCAACCCGAGCGGCCTCCAGCAAGGGAATTCCAGCTTTATGCTGGGGATTTGGCAGAATTAGGGGTAGACTTCTGCTCTTCGGGACCTGGAGCCGGTGTGGGCTTCTTTCCCCTTCCCCTACCTGCAAAGAAGGGGGAACCTCTCGGCTTTTTGTATTTATTGGGCCGAAAGGACTGCATTTGCGGGTGATAAGTCTTTTTTGCCGGTGCAGGCGCAGAGGGCAAAAATGTTGACTTACCTGCGGTAGCCGCCGAGACTAACGCATCCAGGCCATCGCCAAATAAGGCCTCACCTTTATATGGGAGAGCCTCCATGTTTCTTTTGGAATCTGCATCCACGTTCCACTGGCGAATTCATAATGCCCGCCTAGCCGATACTGCCATGGTAGCGGCTTGTGAACTCAAGAGTCCAATATCCTTCATTGCTTCCAGCATGTAGGCGGCAGCGTCCTTGATATTCCCTAATTTAAGGAGTATCTCATCTTTATCAATCGTGTCAATTTCTGATGACACACTTTCTGACCATTTTTCAATAGCGCGACTCACCCATGCGCAAGCAATAGTGGGCCTGAGCAGTGTACCATTGGTAACATAAATGGATTTCAATGTCGTTTCCATTTTGCGGTCTGCCGGCTCTTTAAGAGAAGCCATGCCAGGAGCAGGGAGAATTACCTTCTTTGTCAACCTGGAAAGTGCACTGTCTAACACAGGGGGTGACTCCCATTTTTTCCGGTCTTCAACCGTGAAAGGATAAGCTTTGTGAATCCTTTTGGGAATACAATTTTTTTTATCAGGATTCACCCACATCCCTTCAAACAGAGGATTTAGTTTGTGTGAAGGAGGAAACGTGACTTTGGATTTCTTTTCCTTACATAAATAAGCTTTCTCCTGAGGTACAGGAGTGCCCTTATAGCCACAATCATATATTGTATACTTTTTGCCAATTTATGATCTATCTCTCTGGATTCACTATTGTCGACACAAGAATCAGAATCCGTGTCAGTATCAGTGTTTACAACATTTGCAAATGGTCTCTTATGTGACCCAGAGGGGCCGCCCGCATAAGGAATAACAGCATCCTGAAAAATCACATCTTCCACAGATTTTCTCCAGCATGCAGCCTTAGATTCAGACTTATCTAATCTACGGTTAATCAGATGCATACTGTCACGTAGCTCTTTCACCCATGCAGGCTCTTGGTGTGCCGGTAGCGCCACCACATTACAACTCTGTGTCCCTAAAATGGCTTCCTCCTGGGAGGAACTCCCTGCCTCAGACATGCCTCACACGTGTACACCACACTCACAGACACACTGGGACTTATTTTGGGGACAGACCCACAGTAAAATCTGTCAGAGGGACACAGGATAGGAGCAGCCAGTTCACAAACCCAGCACCAGTATTGCCTGTGAACACAGTATGTCCACAGCCCAAAAGCGCTTTTAAATAGTAATATACACTATCAAATGCACCACAATCGCTTTGTGCCCCCCCTTTATAGCACCCTGTACTTGTCAGAAGTGGAGGAGAGGACCAGCGTGTTCTTTGCAGCCTGAGGAGAGAGAGAGAAAATGGTGCTGAGTAGTGCGCTGGCTGCCTGAGGAAGAAGCTCCGCCCCTCAGTATCCATGACAATATTTATACTGGCAGGGGTAGGGCTGTGCCAGCGGAATCTTATGCCCCCTTTTAGCCAGTTTGAGGTATTTTTCTTGCTGCCCAGGGCGCCCCCCCCCCCCGCGCCCTGCAGTGCCTGTGTGTGTGGGCAGCAATGGCGCGCTGCGCTCCCACCAGCCGCGTCGCACCTCAGCCGTCACTTACTTGATTGAAGATCAATCTTCTCATACTCGCCTGTCTTCTGACTTCTGGCTCTGTGAGGGGGGTGACGGCGTGCTGTGGGAGTGAGCATCTAGACACGGCTAGCGTTCAGTTCCCTTCAGGAGCTAATGGTGTCCTGTCAGCCAGAAACAGAGCCATGAAACTCTGAGGAAGTTGGTTCTGCTTCTGCCCCCTCAGTCCCACGAAGCAGGGAGTCTAATGCCAGCAGATCTCCCTGAAAATAAAAAACCTAACATAAGTCTTTTCAGAGAAACTCAGTAGAGCTCCTCAGAGTGCATCCAGTCGACCTGGGCACATTTCTAAAACTGAGGTCTGGAGGAGGGGCATAGAGGGAGGAGCCAGTTCACTCCCAATGAAAAGTCTTTGGAGTGCCCATGTCTCCTGCGGATCCCGTCTATACCCCATGGTCTTGATGTCGTCCCCAGCATCCTCTAGGACGTATGAGAAATTATAATTTGTAAGCCTGCAGACAAAGGGCCTGTTGCCTGATTCATGCTTGTAAATAAAGCAAATCATCAAACAACTGGGCAAAACCATGTTGTACTGCAGGTCTGGGCAGATGTAACATGTGCAGAGAGAGTTAGATTTGGGTGGGGCGTGTCCACACTGAAATCTAAATTGCAGTGTAAAAATAAAGCAGCGAGTATTTTTTTCCCCCAAAATATTTTTATTGATGATTACGAAGTTTAGTACAAAATTATGTAAATTACTTTTGTTACAAAAGCAGCCAGTATTTACTGTGCATAGAAAAAACAACCCAGTCAAATCTAAATCTCTCTGCACATGTTATATCCGGCCCACCTGCAGTGCACATGGTTTTGCCCAGTTGCTTGATTATTTGCTTTATTTACAAACATGAATTGGGCCCAAAGAGCGCAGGGTATTCATTTTGAATTGACTGCTGCAGAACTTCTGTAATTGCACCAGCTAAGCTTTTTAATAATAATTTTTTTTTATACAAAGATTATTTTGTATGGTTATCCAATAATTAGTTTTAAATAATTTATCAACAGCATCTTTCAGCATTTAATTTGTTGCAACTGTGGTCTTTATCCAAAGATTACATTATAAAATTCAGAGAGTTTGGTGTACTTATCGCTCAACAAGGCACAACTTCACCCCAAATTTGATTTTCTCCGGTTTTAAAATATTAATGGCTTTCCTGATAAGAGATCATTTACCTGCATGATCATCATTTATTGACCCATTAACTGCCAATAACCATAAAATCATAAAAGTGCCACAATGTGCCTGGAGAGATACTTTCACACATCAACAGCGCCACTGCTTTTTTGGAATCTTCTGCATAGCCAGTTTCCCATTAGAGAAATAGTTTACCAACAATGCATCTATCCTCTGCTACACACCATTACAATACTACAGATAATTAAGATTTATTATTGGTAACGGTTGCTAATGTAGATTAGCACTGTTGGAAGAAGCTTCGTATTCATTACTGTCCTACTCAATTACTATGATCTGTAGATGAAGGACTACTAACAGTACCTAGAATCTCTGAATTAATGTGGGGGTCGCATAGACAAATGCGCAGGGGGGGAAGGGGGGTTTCCAGTTGCCTGGAAACCCCCCCTTAGCTTGGCAAGTGGCTCAAATTACGACAGTAGCAATGGTATATAATATGATTACTAGAGCTGCAGCCACATCATGCAGTTTAAGGGACAGAGCAGAGCTGCTGCTCATGCTCAATGGTAGCAGCTTCTTCTACCAAGTTTGCTGTGTGTGTGTGGACCTAAGTCCTCAATCAGTGCACTGGACCAGAGAGTAACTACTAGGAAGAAGAGACAGAAGCCTTACCATGAGGTGGGAGAATGTGTGCTTATAAAGTGCAGTACTGATTATATTATGTTTTTGTATTAATTCATTATGGTATGCTTAACCTTTTCCTGACCACTTATTTATATTATTTACATGTTTGATACAGCTTATACTAGAGACTATTGGTAGCTAGAGTTCATCTATAGTGTTAAATATTAATACTGTATAACATACAGTATCCAGTGTATAAAAAGGGCAATGTTTAAATTTATGTTGAGGGTTTTTACTAGGGTCACCTACCGCTTCTGATGTCTCCCGCACTTGCTCCAATGTTCTGCAGAGTGGGAGATTTTGAACTTTATTTGGAAAACCCCCTCTAGAAATCCTGCGTTTGCCACTGGGTCGAGCTTTCAACATTGTGACGCAGACTCTATGGAACTCTCGTCTCCGCACAGTGCGAGAAGCCTCCACTCTAAAATCCTTCAAAAAATAGACTCAAGACTTACCTATTTACTCACGCATTTCACTAATATCTACTGTTAAGCTTGTTTTGTATTTGAGCTGAAATAGGCAAATGTAAAGCACTTTGAGTCCTATTAGGAGAAAAGTGCTATATAAATAACATTAATATTCTATTTGAATATTTTTCTCTAATGGTACAGTACAGTATGAGCCCCACTACATCCGCAGTCTTTGATCATGTCACAAGCACACCACACACTAGTCGCTTGGTAAAGGCAAAAGGATGACAAATTATCCACGGTTCATCCAACTAGATAGATTTAATCATTTCTTTGTTACATAAAAATAACTGTTCAGACTACAAACAAAAGCAGTTGTAAGCAATAGCAGCACTGAGCTTCATGTTACATTACTTTAATATCATACAATTATTAGTCCAAGCACAAGAAAAAAATTGAGGTTAGAAGCTGTATTAAAGTGGGCCTGTCACCTGCGCACAGACGTTTTGTCTGAACCAATAATCAGCTTATCATTTGTCTAGGAACAAGTACATCAGACACCAGTTCCGAATTGATAGGCTAAATATTGCTTAGAACAGGCCTGGCCAACCTGTGGCTCTCCAGCTGTTGTAAAACTAAAAGTCCCATAATGCTTTGCCACAGTTTTGCTATTAGGGAATGCTAAACCTGTTGCAGTGCATGCTGGAGACACACATGTTGCCAAGGTCTGACTTAGAAGAACAAAATGGCTGTCTCCAATGTGCAGGGAAGGAGGTACACTTTAAGAATCACTACCAAAAAAATAACATAAAAAGTTACAGTACATTTATAAGAAGTTGTTGCAGAAAAAGGCAGATA